>NC_052323.1:8712001-9012001 GCF_016432855.1 Salvelinus namaycush
ATAATACAATAACTGTATATCACAGAAAAAAAATATGTTTCTTAGTTAGACCTTTAGGCCTACTGTGTGTCAATACAGGTGAATGTCATTCAAAGAGCGAAAGCCCATCCTATGGACAAATCATCAGCAAACGGAAGAATTGTAAGACGATCATACAATTTCTATTCCTAATACTTCCTGCGTTGCTTTTTTTGCCTGAAGCCAAGTAAAAAGATTAGTTGAAGAGCCACCACACACCCCCCCCACCCCCCACCCCTTTCTTCTACATGTGACTACAGTGCGGCACAACACTTAACCTTCCCCTCTCATGTGAGCCAGTAGTCCGTGAAGCTTCATCAACTTTATGAGACGGATAGGCAGAGACGCCGGAGAGGACAGGCCTAAAAGCTTGTTTATGAAATAGAGTGTTTGCTTTGGAGCCTTTAAATGGACCCAGGAGGAGAGCAAGGGAGAGAGAGAGAGAAAAAGGAGAGCAATTGATTCGTGGAACGCCTTTCTCTAAACAGTGAGCAATAATTCCTCCCTGAGCTTTTAAACAGGAATTAATGTAAATTCCTGTCTCTGACGCTCCATCTCACCGGCGCACTGGAATTTCGTAGGGGTGTGTGAATATTGCAGTAATGGCATTCCTGCCTGGCTACATTACTGCTATTTCCCAATAATCAATCACGGCCCAGTAACAGTGTGTTACAAGGAGAAAAAGGGCCAGGGAATATTGGGGTGGGTGGGGAGATGGAGGTGGAAGGAGTGGATAAAAAGGCCTTAACACCAGATAGCCGATGTTATTAGGTGCCTGGACCTTGATAGCACAAGGGCTGCTGGTTAGCAATGGATTTCTGTCCATTAAGACCCGAAACAGTCAAGATTAGCTGTCCTGAGACATCTCCGACATCCACAGCTTTCCGTTAGGTCAAGTACTGCAGTCAAGGACGCAATGGACTGAACTTCCCACCGCAGTTTAAACTGCTATTTTGAAAATAACCTGCTTACACATAGGGCTGGGTGAGCCACATGGTGTTCCACTGAAAGCACTGCGGCCTTTGATCCACCAACCAAGAGGTCACAAACCTATCAGAGCAAATACCCCTCAGATGTTCCAGTGAGAGGTGGGCGTTTCTCCATGAGGACATTCCCTCTCCTTGTTAAACAAAGTTGCACATTCGCTCAGATGTTTAGATTCGCCCTTGTCCTCTTGCCCCGAGGCTGCGGGCTCGCCCCTCGCCTAGGAGTGACATCACACCAGCAGCAACTGACACCCTCGTGGAATGTCAATGAATCCTGGTGAGCACTCAGCCAAGGGGGCATGAGGAGCCTTTGTGGACCCCATTGCATGAGAAAAGAGATCTGAGGCTAGTAAAAGGTGGTGGGCAGAGCCGCTTCTTGTCTGACAGTGACATTGCACATAACCTTTTACATCATTGACAGCCGCCACATGTGTTCTGCTCACACTCTATCGGGCATGTTCGCTTACTCTGAAGGGAGGCACTATGTCATGAAGCAAAACAAATGGGCGTTCACCGTAGTGTCCTAAACATTCGCTTTTAATCAGCCTGCCGGGAGGATCTGAGATACGGTAACAATTGAATAATAACGTTCAGTGATGGGGTCTCTAAATGAACTAAAGCTGGAATCAGAAGTTTGACCCGTCCACTAATCCATGACAAACCAGATTAGTGTGTCTCCACCCATCATAGAATAATCACTCAAGGAATCATTCATAGGCCTCAGCTATCTAGCTATATCTTTACTAACCAGACAATCGAAACTTACTGAAATGAAATGTCCCACAAAATAGATTCTTTAAAAACTGAAAGATAGAGACATACTGTATGTGTCCCCTAATAAGACCATTGGATGGTTCACCTGAAGGATGGAACTTCTGATAAGTGCATCATGTACTCTATAGGTTAGTGGTCATTCCTTAAAGGAATAATCTACTCAAAAACTTTTGGTATTTTTTTCATTAGTCCACTGTTAATAGTCCCAAAATGTTTTGCATGTCACAGCAATCAAGGTTTCAAGATATGTAACTTACAAAAAGCAAATTGTCACCTGCCACATCATGATGACGTTTAAATAGCTGTTGCTTTCCTTTAGTAAAATGATGTAGTCCGCTGAATGTAACACTTTAGTCAGAGATATGTGTACAATGTTGTGATCAAAGTGTAATGAGTGTATTATTGAGTGGAACCTTCACCAAAATCTATAGCTTACAATGTTGTCGATAGTACACCAGAGACACCTTTCCCCTTTACTTAAAATCATATGCAACACAAACTCAGGGAAGACACATGGGGGCTGGAAAGCAAGTCCACAGCCTGTGATTTTCCACAAAAGCAAAGCAACTTCGTTTCTGAAAAGGTTCCATACATGAGGTAGTGAGGAGAATGCTACACAAGCTAAAAAGGAGAACTGGAAAGAGGAGAGAATACGCTTTCTTTCTCCCTCGCCGTGCTCAGTGATCCAGTACAGTGCACACAAAAGCTACTGTGTACCAGTGCAATGTGCTGAAGAATCCAACTAGGTCTACAGTAGTTAGGCTGGATGAGGAGCAATGCTTGGAAGGCATTTTATTTGAGCATCCCATCCCTAATGGTTTAAAACTCATGGTGAAAGTTTAAGACATTTTTCTTTTTGAATACTTTTTTCAGTGTAGGCCTATTATCCAAAAAGATCAAAGCCATTGGTCTTAAAACCTGATTGGATCAAAGGAAGCTTTTCAAATGTATGCTAATGGTAACTAGTGGTAGCATTATTACAGTTAGCTTAATGCCCTTTTGTTTAGTGTTTTCTGTGTCTCTGAGTAAGAATGAGGATCATAAGACATAAGTGAGCCTTTTCAGCCATTTAAGATCCATCAATTATGATTCAAAACACCATACTATGCTTTAACTTCACTGTGCAGAATCAGTCGGTTGTGGATTCCACACAGGACAAACAATTACACTTTCTTTCACACCAAATAAATATTTTGTAAAACGTTCTTACAAACATTCTTAACTCCAATATGTGTTTCATTTTAAATGAGAAGTTAGTGGATTTACTCCAGATTTCTGCCTTAAAGGACAATTCCACCACTTTATAACAAGTTATTATACTTTTAGTATACAGTGCCTTCGGAAAGTATTCAGACCGCTTGACTTTTTCCACATTTTGTTACGTTACAGCCTTATTTGAGAATTGATTAAATTGTTTTTTTCCATCATCAATCTACACACAATACCCTTTAATGATGAAGCAAAATTATCACATTTACATAAGTATTCAGACTCTTTACTGAGGACTTTGTTGAAGCACCTTTGGCAGCGATTAGATCATGGAGTCTTCTTGGGTATGACGCTACAGTCTTTGCAAACTTGTATTTGGGGAGTTCCTCCCATTCTTCTCTGCAGATCCTCTCAAGCTCTGTCAGGTTGGATGGGGAGCATTTCTGCACAGATATTTTCAAGTCTCTCCAGAGATGTTAGATCGGGTTCAAGTCCGGGCTCTGGCTGGGCCACTCAAGGACATTCAGAGACTTGTCCCAAAGCCACTCCTTCGTTGTCTTGGTTGTGTGCTTAAGGTTATTGTCTTGTTGGAAGATGAACCTTCGCCCCAGTCTGAGGTCTTAAGCGCTCTAGAGCAGGTTTTCATCAAGGTTCTCTCTGTACTTGGCTCCGTTCATCTTTGCCTCGATCCTGACTAGTCTCCCAGTCCCTGCCGCTGAAAAACATTGCCACCGCATGATGCTGCCACCACCATGCTTCACCGTAGGGATGGTGCCAGGTTTCATCCAGATGTGACGCTTGGCATTCAGGCCAAAGGGTTCAATCTTGGTTTCATCAGACCAGAGAATGTTGTTTCTCATGGTCTGAGAGTCTTTAGGTGCCTTTCGGAAAACTCCAAGCGGGCTGTCATGTGCATTTTACTGAGGAGTGGCTTCCGTCTGGCCACTCTACCATAAAGGCCTGATTGGTGGAGTCAGAGCCGGCCCTGACCTCCCTGGTGCCCTGTGCAAAATTCTGCTAAGGGGCTCTCCTACCTGACCCGTGAGCCACATAAACATTTGCCATGGTCACACAGTCACACCTGACACCCCAGTGCTCCCACTAAAATCCTCCCTCCTTTAAAACAGTTTGCTCCATCTGTCGATCTAAGAACAAGTAGACCTATACAGAACAGAATGAGGTATAAACGAACAATATTTATTGAATATAATATTTTATATAGAATCTTAAGATAAGTTAACATTAACATTCACATAAGAAATTGTAGAAAATATAAAATATAACACTGAGCTTTAACTCTGCTGCCTGGTAATTAGTCCAGTCCTCACAATATTATACAATTAGCTTTGTCTATACATTGTAAACATAAGCCTATAGGCTATGGCTACAGCTATATGTCTTAAAATAGTCAAATAAAACCTATACAGCTGTGTGATTAACTTTGGTTCCCTCTACAGCCTGGGCATTTTCAGCATCAGCATGGACACCAGTCTATCTGGACTGCCTGGACGAAATCACGTAGTTAGTTAACCAGTCATTTGCACAAATGCACTTCTGCCATACAATCTTAAATGTTACTAAGTATGTAAACGTTTGAATGTTTGAATTAAAATCTTACTGTCAAAATATTCCTCTTCTGCACTTTCTTGAGGCAAAATCATCAATGATGTCATCATAGGACATGTGTTTCCCCATGTCATGATTTATGCTCATGATGGCCAGACCACTCAAACGTTCCTGTGACATGGAAGACCTCAGGTAGCTTTTGAAAAGATTTAATTTTGAAAAGCTCCTCTCTACCGATGCTACTGTTACTGGTTGGGTGATTGAAATTCTTAGGACTATCCAAAGGTTAGGATAGAGTTCCTCCAGGTTCTCACAGAGAAAGGAAAGCAGCTCAAAGGCAGTCATCTTATCTTATCTGATGGCAGATCAGGTCAATTCTGAATCTCATGTGCCAGATCCATTCCACTGATGTCACAGTCATCTCTGAAGGTTAAGAGTGTTTTCAACTTCCATGCAGTGAGCCTTTAAAGATTCACTGGACATCTGAGAGGTAGTGCTGAAGTTCATGGTGTTTTAGAATGGTGTTGATATTTGACCAGTCATTCACGCCTATTTTGTAGTCTTTTGTAGAAAAGAGCTTGCAGCAAAAACAATACACAGCGTTGTTTTTGATTGAGTATGAAAGCCAGGTCCTGGTAATCTTTTCCCTATTTGGCAGCTGTCTCTGTAATAAGCCTGAATGAAAACCTCTTCTAGACTTGTCTTTCGGGTAAGAAAATCCAGTCCTAGTTTGAATGGACCTGTGCGCACTAACTCAGTCCTCATGAAGTCTGTTAAGACTGGGGGCCAATCTGCTGGGTCACTTGATGGAGCAACAACTGTTCTATTAGGGTCTGAGCTGCTTGTATCTGATGCTGGTTGTACACCTCTGGTTGTGCTAGTACTGGCTGGGGCTGCCTGTACTTCATCTGGGTCTGTGTTAGTACTTGCTGATGACAGCTGTATTGGGTCTGTGTGAGTATTTGCTGAAGCCGGCTGTACTGGGTCTGTGTTAGTACTTGCTGAAGCTGCCAGTCCTGGGTCTGTGTTAGTATTTGCTGAAGCCAGCTGTACTGGGTCTGTGTTGCTGAAGCTGGCTGTACTGGGTCTGTGTTAGTACTGGCTGAGGCTGGATGTGGATCAACTGAGTCTGTGCTTGTACTGGCTGATGATCCAGCATCTACTCTACTGACAAACTTAAGCATAGCACCTGTACATTATAGATAACAATACTATTATTAATTTCATCAGCTGCATCAGGCCCATTCAAACTGGCTCCCCCAGATTTCCGTTTATACATTTTCATATATAAAATACTATTTATACTATGGCTTAGCTGAATATTTGATAGTTTATTATTTACTGAGACATGTGTATCCATATTGCCCACTATGCCCAGCTAATCAACATTTTAAATGCAACATATAAATCAATAGTCAATGTCAATCCATTGCTTTCCATCTTGCATTAGTCCAGAGGTGTAACTAAACCTTGACTGAGAGACTAGATAATCATTGTCTTGTTTTAAAATGATGTGTGCCTATGAGGAGTGCCGTCACGCCCATATATTGTCTGGACTGGTCCCCACAGAGGTTGCTGCTGGAAAGCACGAGTTTCATTTCGTGCACAGGCATAACACCTTTGCCAGTTGGCGTTTATCAAAAGTAATAAATAGTTGTATTTCACTCTCACTTTTGTCAGGCACAAAGTCACAGAACACAGCCCTGGAAGTGGATGGCAAGCAAGCAAGATACAGAAAGACCAAGAGATGCACTGCCCAGCTAGGTTAGCAAGACAGACAGACTAGAGAGAGATGCACTGCAAGCTAGCACATCAAGTTAACGTTACTGTTATTTGCTGACATCAAACTTGGAGATGAGAGAACACAAGTTTACCTGATTGCTGTTCCTGCAATTCACTCTCATGGTGTTTCTTTCTCTTTTCGTGACCAGAAAGATAGTTCCATTTCATCCTCTCATCAAAGTTGTAAACATTGACACCCGCTTTGACCCGAGGGGGAGGCAGGGCCCTTGTGTAACTTGCGGGCCCTACGCAACTTGCGTAGTGAGCGTATAGGGCCGCCCGGCTCTGGGTGGAGTGCTGCAGAGATGGTTGTCCGTTCTCCCATATCCACAGAGGAACTCTAGAGCTCTGTCAGAGTGAACGTTGGGTTCTTGGTCACCTCCCTGACCAAGGCCCTTCTCCCCTGATTGCTCAGTTTGGCCGGGCAGTAAGCTCTAGGAAGAGTCTTTGTGGTTCCAAACTCGATAGAACTGCCACAAAGTCAAAATTGTCTAAATCGTTATGTCATAAGTTATGATTACATTTTATATTACTTTTCGGTTGTAGTCATTATAATGTTTGCATGAGTATCATTCTGTAATACATGTTCATGTCATTGTCATCAACTGAACTACACCAACAAACAAAAGAAAATTCAATGCTAATGAATTCTAACCTTAAAAACCTCTTTCAGCTAGGGGGCAGAATTTTTATATTTGGAAAAATAACGTTCCCAAGGTAAACGGACTATTTCTCAGGCTCAGATATTAGAATAAGCATATAATTGACAGATTAGGATAGAAAACACTCTAAAGTTTCAAAAATGGTCAAAATATTGTCTGTGAGTATAACAGAACTGATTTTGCAGGCGAAAACCTGAGGAACTCCAACCCGGAAGTGCATTTTTTTTAAATCCCTGTTCCATTGCTTGCCCCTCCTCCATTTAAAGGGGTATCAACCAGATTCCTTTTCCAATGGCTTCCTCAGGCTGTGACCAGGCTTAAGACATAGTTTCGAGCTTTTATTTTGAAAAATGAGCGAGATTTATCAAAACGCGTCAGGTGTCCTTTGATTAGTTCCTGCGCAGGAGAGATGTGGCTCGACATTTTCTTTCTCTGTAGTATTGAACAGTTTACCGTCTGGTTGAAATATGATCGATTATGTATGTTAAAAACAACCTGAGGATTGATTATAAAAAACCTTTGACATCTACGAACATTACGGATACTTTTTGGAATTTTCGTCTGCCCTTCAGGACCGGAACGAGCTTGTGGTTTTCTGAACATAACGCGCAAACCAAATGGCAGTTTTTGGTTATAAAATGTATCTTTATCGAACAAAAAGAACATTTGTTGTGTAACTGGGAGTCTCGTGAGTGCAAACATCCGAAGATTATCGAAGGTAAGCGATTAATTTGATTGCTTTTCTGACTTTCGTGACCAAGCTAATTTAAGGCTAGCTGTTCTAGCAGTGATTGATACACTCACAAACGCTTGGATTGCTTTCGCTGTAAAGCATATTTTCAAAATATGACACGATAGGTGGATTAACAACAAGCTAAGCTGTGTTTTGGTATATTTCACTTGTGATTTCATGATTATAAATATTTTTAGTATTTTTTTTATTTGGCGCTCTGCAGTTTAGCGGTTGTTGTTGATAAATGATCCCGGTAACGGGATCCGTAGCGTCAAGAAGTTTTAAGTTACCGTGTCTGAAACTGGTTCGCTAGCATGCTAGCTAGCCCGACTGCTACTTCCAATATAATAGTGTTTGCAACAATAACAGCTGTCTTTAACAATAGTCCAAACAACATGTAGGCCTGATAGAACACATTTATTATAACATTTACAGGTAAATCACTACAGAATCCTAGCCTCTCATGATTGTCGCCTGCTGTATCTTTGGTGCTATTAGCAATGCTAGCTAGCTACTGTAAGTAGCTTTTTGTTGTGTTGTGTTTTTTTTAATTCACCCATCTACACACAATGCTCCATAATGACAAAGTGAAAACTTACTTTGATCATCTTTGAGATGTCACTTCAACTTGATTGGAGTCCACCTGTGGCCAATTAAATTGTTTGGACATGATTTAGAAAGAAACACACCTGTTTATACACTGCTCAAAAAAAGAAAGGGAACACTAAAATAACACATCCTAGATCTGAATGAATGAAATATTCTTATTAAATACTTTTTTCTTTACATAGTTGAATGTGCTGACAACAAAATCACACAAAAATTATCAATGGAAATCAAATTTATCAACCCATGGAGGTCTGGATTTGGAGTCACACTCAAAATTAAAGTGGAAAACCACACTACAGGCTGATCCAACTTTGATGTAATGTCCTTAGAACAAGTCAAAATGAGGCTCAGTAGTGTGTGTGGCCTCTACGTGCCTGTATGACCTCCCTACAACGCCTGGGCATGCTCCTGATGAGGTGGCGGATGGTCTCCTGAGGGATCTCCTCCCAGACCTGGACTAAAGCATCCGCCAACTCCTGGACAGTCTGTGGTGCAACGTGGCGTTGGTGGATGGAGCGAGACATGATGTCCCAGATGTGCTCAATTGGATTCAGGTCTGGGGAACGGGGGGGCCAGTCAATAGCATCAATGCCTTCCTCTTGCAGGAACTGCTGACACACTCCAGCCACATGAGGTCTAGCATTGTCTTGCATTAGGAGGAACCCAGGGCCAACCGCACCAGCATATGGTTTCACAAGGGGTCTGAGGATCTCATCTCGGTACCTAATGGCAGTCAGGCTACCTCTGGCGAGCACATGGAGGGCTGTGCGACCCCCCAAAGAAATGCCACCCCACACCATGACTGACCCACCGCCAAACCGGTCATGCTGGAGGATGTTGCAGGCAGCAGAACGTTCTCCACGGCGTCTCCAGACTCTGTCACGTCTGTCACATGTGCTCAGTGTGAACCTGCTTTCATCTGTGAAGAGCACAGGGCGCCAGTGGCGAATTTGCCAATCTTGGTGTTCTCTGGCAAATGCCAAACGTCCTGCACGGTGTTGGGCTGTAAGCATAACCCCCACCTGTGGGCGTCGGGCCCTCATACCACCCTCATGGAGTCTGTTTCTGACCGTTTGAGCAGACACATGCACATTTGTGGCCTGCTGGAGGTCATTTTGCAGGGCTCTGGCAGTGCTCCTCCTGCTCCTCCTTGCACAAAGGCGGAGGTAGCGGTCCTGCTGCTGGGTTGTTGCCCTCCTACGGCCTTCTCCACGTCTCCTGATGTACGGGCCTGTCTCCTGGTAGCGCCTCCATGCTCTGGACACTACGCTGACAGACACAGCAAACCTTCTTGCCACAGCTCGCATTGATGTGCCATCCTGAATGAGCTGCACTACCTGAGCCACTTGTGTGGGTTGTAGACTCCGTCTCATGCTACCACTAGAGTGAAAGCACCGCCAGCATTCAAAAGTGAACAAAACATCAGCCAGGAAGCATAGGAACTGAGAAGTGGTCTGTGGTCACCACCTGCAGAACCACTCCTTTATTGGGGGTGTCTTGCCAATTGCCTATCATTTCCACCTGTTGTCTATTCCATTTGCACAACAGCATGTGAAATTTATTGTCAATCAGTGTTGCTTCCTAAGTGGACAGTTTGATTTCACAGAAGTGTGATTGACTTGGAGTTACATTGTGTTGTTTAAGTGTTCCCTTTATTTTTTTGAGCAGTGTATAAGCTCCCACAGTTGACAATGCATTTAAGAGCAGAAACTATACCATGAAGTTCAAGGAGCTGTCAATAGATAGAATTGTGATGAGGCAACTATCTGGGGAAGGGTATAAAATATATTTTTTTGTGTTGACAGTTTCCAAGAGCACAGTGGTCTCCATCATTGGGAAATTGAAAAAATATGGAACTACCCAGACTTTCATAGAGATGGCCGTCCAACCAAACTGAGCAACTATGCAAGAAGGATCTTGGTCAGGGAGGTGACCAAGAATCCAATTTCCACTCTGACAGAACTACAGAGTTCCTTGGCTGAGATGGAAGAAACTGCCAGAAGGATCAGTCTCTACAGCACTTCACCAATCTGGGCTTTATGGGAGATTGGCCAGACGGAAGCCAATCTTGAGAAAAAGGCACATGACCGCACGCCTGGAGTTTGCAAAAAGGCACGTGAAAGACTGAGAGGATAAGACAAAAGATCCTGTGGTCTGAGACTAAAATTGAACTTTTTGGCCTGAATGCAAAGCGCTGTGTCTGGAGAAAACCAGGCACAGCTCATCACCCGTCTAACACCTTCCCTACCGTGAAGCATGGTGGTGGCAGAATCATACTATGAAGATGCTTTTCAGTGGCAGGGACTGGGAGACTGGTAAGGATAATGAATGGAGCCAAATATAGGAAAATCCTTGATGAAAACCTGCTTCAGAGTGCAAACAACCTCAGACTGGGGCAAATATTTTTGTTCCAACAGGACAATGACCCCAAGCATACAGCCAAAGCAATGCTGGAATGGTTTCAGAACAAGATTCTGAAAGTCCTTGAGTGGCCCAGCCAAAGCCCAGACTTGAATCCCATTGAAAATCTGTGGAAAGACTTGAAGATTGCTGTTCACCGCGCCCTTCCCTATCAAACTTAACAGAGCTTGAGAAAATCTGCAAGGAAGAATGGGAGAAAATCCAGACGTGCAAAGATGATACAGACATAGCAAGACTGTAATCTGCTGTAATCACCACCAAAGGTGCTTCTACAAAGTATTGACTCAGGGGTGTGAGTACTTACGTAATTTAAATATTTCTCTATTTCATATTCAATACATTTGCTAAAATGTCTAAACATGTTTGAGAGTTATAATTTTGTCAAATAAATGTTGAATTCAGACTGTAACAAAGCAAAATGTGGAAGAAGTCAAGGGGTGTGAATACTTTCAGAAAATGACTGTCCATCATTTGTTTAATTAGTAATCTCACGGATCCTACTTGAAAACGTCACAGAGAATCAATGTTTGGTTTTGCTCGTCACTAAACAGTTAATAGACAGTATATTTTAATAAGACTGTGTGGGATATCACTAAATACTTAATTACAACAACCTAAATGTTAAAAGTGACAGAGTTGCCCTTTATTAAGCCATCTTTGTCCTTTAGGCTCTATAATCCATTTAAATGTAATAAAATGAAATAAAAACCCCACTTTGTCCATGACAGCCAACAGAGGCTCATCATAACACACCCCTTCTTGGGTGTGGGGTCAAACTTCTCCAGGTGAACCAGGGGCTTGAGCTGCTCAGCCTTTTAATGCTTTATGTTGCTTTTAGCGGATCATAATTCTTGCAATCTGGTATTTTTATCACCTAATGGTTATCCTAGAAACACAATGGCTTGCTGTTCCCTATAGGAGTAGAAGAAACAGTAGCGATTAACTTTGGATAATGATGATAGGCGGACAGGAAAGTACAATTATTTCCAATGAGTTTGTTAGGTAAAACAAACAAGGTGGCACCAGTTGGGCACAGAGATGCCCAATGATTTTCCAATTGTGTGATAAGTCACCCCTTTTTGCTCACAAGCACTACAATTGGCCACATTAATAAATCAGTGTTATTGCATGTGCCAATGTCATTGCATGCATTATTACAACTTTGAGTGTCACCTCAACAAAAATTGATTTCACACAACAGTTTTAACGTGGACAGACAGTTGTCATGTTCTTGTCATTCTATTCTCTGCACGGTGGTTGCATTCGAGCCAGCCAAGGCAGAGTCAACCCCTTGGACAGTTCTTTGATGTTCTGTTGACTGTGTGCACTGAACTCCATTACTCTGTTCATCCTCATTCACCTCTTGTCACAGCCTCTCACCTGTCATCGTGGGTGATGTTTAGATATGCCTCGTCTCGAGGCCAAATTTGTAATTGGTTCATTATACCCGTCTCGCTTTTCAAATCAAATCAAATTTTATTTGTCACATACACATGGTTAGCAGATGTTAATGTGAGTGTAGCGAAATGATTGTGCTTCTAGTTCCAACAATGCAGTAATAACCAACGAGTAATCTAACCTAACAATTCCACAACTACTACCTTATACACACAAGTGTAAAGGGATAAAGAATATGTACATAAAGATATATGAATGAGTGATGGTACAGAACGGCATAGGCAAGATGCAGTAGATGGTATAGAGTACAGTATATACATATGAGATGAGTAATGTAGGGTATATAAACATAAAGTGGCATAGTTTAAAGTGGCTAGTGATACATGTATTACATAAAGATGGCAAGATGCAGTAGATGATATAGAGTACAGTATATACATATACATATGAGATGAGTAATGTAGGGTATGTAAACATTATATTAAGTGGCATTGTTTAAAGTGGCTAGTGATACATTTTTACATACATTTCCATCAATTCCCATTATTAAAGTGGCTGGAGTTGAGTCAGTATGTTGGCAGCAGCCACTAAATGTTAGTGGTGGCTGTTTAACAGTCTGATGGCCTTGAGATAGAAGCTGTTTTTCAGTCTCTCGGTCCCTGCTTTGATGCACTTGTACTGACCTCGCCTTCTGGATGATAGTGGGGTGAACAGGCAGTGGCTCGGGTGGTTGTTGTCCTTGATGATCTTTATGGCCTTCCTGTGACATCGGGTGGTGTAGGTGTCCTAGAGGGCAGGTAGTTTGCCCCCGGTGATTGCGTTGTGCAGACCTCACTACCCTCTGGAGAGCCTTCCGGTTGTGGGCGGAGCAGTTGCCGTACCAGGCGGTGATACAGCCCGACAGGATGCTCTCGATTGTGCATCTGTAGAAGTTTGTGAGTGCTTTTGGTGACAAGCCGAATTTCTTCAGCCTCCTGAGGTTGAAGAGGCGCTGCCGCGCCTTCTTCACAACGCTGTCAGTGTGGGTGGACCAATTCAGTTTGTCCGTGATGTGTATGCCGAGGAACTTTTTATGATAACTTCCTGGCTCCTGGTGGAAGTTGGATATATGAAAAAATACATCTTGTTTCATTTTACAGTCTAATATGTTTTCAACGTAACCTGTCAGGGACAGACAACCCCTTATGTAGAAATGTATTCACCAGATGCATTTTCAGTACTGATGTACGGTGCTACGGCTTTATGATCAAATGACTGAGTTCAGAGATGGGGTTTCTTAATGTCTTTTTTTAATCCCTTGATATATTGCCAAATGCTAAGTCATATCTCTATTCATTATACTTTACCTCCATCATGCCCCAGAAAGTTACGGATCAACTCGACAATGTGCCATTAATTTCATCTTCTAGGGTTTCCTTATCATAATATTTTGCTCCAACTTTCATCAAAATATTTCAGTAACCTTGGAATCTGTCAAAACATTTGGGTGCTCTGCGTTTACCTGACGGCAGCTGATTCCATTGAAGTAGTTGTCGAAAATATTCCGACGTCACAGATTAGTGGGTGTTTTGTTAAACAAAGGCGGATTTGATTCTGAGCAGAGCCTAGCATTCCACCTCGCAGCGTTACATAAAGCATGAGGCTTGGACTTGGCATGGCTGCCTGCACAGGGCTTGATGAGAACATGACTGAGCAATGCAAAACCTTGACCCCGCTCACTTGCGCTCTCTCTCTCTCTCTCTCTCTCTCTCTCTCTATCTCTCTCTCTCTCTCTCGCTCGCTTTAATGCAGTCACACAAATCATATCAAATGTCACTGTCGTCACGACCGCTGGTGTCACTACTCATAATCTTCTGTCTTTACTTGCTTAATGGAGGGAACGCATCAAACGAGTTTAACCAAATTAAGGAATGATAGTGAAGGGAATTATAGCCTTCATTTCTCAGAACAAGAATAGCCTGACAAGTTTCAGAAGAAAGTTCTTTGTTTCTAGCCATTTTGAGCCTGTAATCGAACCCACAAATGCTGATGCTCCAGATACTCAACTAGTCTAAAGAAGGCCAGTTTTCTTGCTTCTTTAATCAGAACAACAGTTTTCAGCTGTGCTAACATACATGCAAAAGGGTTTTCTAATGATCAATTAGTCTTTTAAAATGATACACTTGGATTAGCTAACACAAGTGCAATTGGAACACAGGAATGATGGTTGCTGATAATGGGCCTCTGTACGCCTATGTAGATATTCCATTAAAAAATCAGCCGTTTCCAGCTACAATAGTTGTTTACATTAACAATGTCTACACTGTATTTCGGATCAATTTGATGTTATTTTAATGGACTTTTTAAAAAATTTCTTTCAAAAACAAGGACATCTCTAAGTGACCCCAAACTTTTGAACGGTAGTGTACATCCAATCACACTACAGAAAATAACATGCACACATGCACAGTCACACAGACAGTTCCAATAAACTGGTTGGAACACAGCAGTTCCTCCTTATGCGCTGAGCGGGATTTCCGCTAATTCAACCTAATTTAACATTCTCATTGTATAATAATAATAATTATAATAATAATGTATTCAACTTTTCTAGCGCAATTCGTTACATAAATAATCTCAAAGCGCTTTAAAGCAACACAAAAGAAGACAATACATTTAGAAAACAACAACAACATTCATGAGATGGAAGGTCGCGAAGGGGTCGGAAAGATCATGGCTTGAGTGGTCATTGGAGGAAGGAGGTCAAATAAAATACAAACACAAAAAAAGTGTTCTGTTTGGCAGCTGAGATATCTCTTCTCCCCACCACGCTTGAGCTTCAGCCAGTGTGGCCTCAGTAGAGTGGTCTCTTTCAGGTAGGCCTGAACTCAGCAGACCCTTCCTCTGTCACAGACTGATCATTGTCTCTTCCTTGGTTCTGGACTGCGAGGATTCTTTGGGGATTGAATAAACACAGGTGAGTTGGCACTTTGACAGGGACGTGAAATATTCCTATATTGTATAAACATTGCATCACCGCCCCTATAAGCTGTGACTGGCAATAGTCCACGAGATATTCGTTTTCCTTATGTGATGGAGAACAAGAGGCCTCTGCTCTCAGGGCCTCAGTCTGTTCCTCTCCCCTTACTAAATCCAGAGGTAGCATACATGTTGTGTACACTTGTGTGTTACATGAATTTGATCTGATATTGTATCATGGATCTGCATCACATCTCAATTCTATATGTATTATGTAATGTTAATGAGGACATAAAGATGGATTCGTTGCTCTGGATCTCCTAGAAATTGAAAGATTACTAGTGATGATGCCCACTATTAGATGGTTGTGGAACACCTATCTCCAGACCGGATTGAGCTGAATGAGAGAGATGGACCTTCATTTGTCATTTGAGATCAAGTGAAGAGAGAGAACTCCCTGTTTTATGATCTCTTGGAACCCTCCCACCTTGAGATATTCCACTTATTTTGTCTTCCCTCCACTCGCCCGTAAAAACAAATAAAATAACCAGACATTGAAACACTTTGAACGAGATTGGATAGTTTGATATTTTATTTTGACTTCAGCTGAGAATAGTGAGCATTTTTTGTATATAGAGTGCACTTGAATGTAAACCAGACTTTATTAAATTGTGAACTTGGTGGGAACATATTTTTCTTCTAGAGGAACATACTTGAATAAAAGGGTTCGGGTTTCGTGTTATGTCTTTGTTACAAATTACATGGCTTAACCCCAGATGTAAGACAAATACATACACATAATATCTTCCTTACCCAGACTCTATGAGACACATCTGCAATGCTTTTCTGACACCGTTAAGTGATTCTGTTTTATATTGTTCTGGTTAGGCTAACGTTTGTGCCAAGGATTTGAAGAAAATTGATTTCAACCCTTCGCTTGATGAATATGTTTTCAAAAGGACAAAATGTATTTGCTTTTTTAAATTTTACAAGGTGTTTGTCAGAGTTGTCAACAAATGTTAAACACTTTCACATGAGTCATTTATGTGGATTAAGGAACATACAGTACCTTGAACTGCTGTTATTCCGTCTTTAGAACTAAACTCAAATTACATAGATGACATTTGCAATGAAGTTTAGAAGAATACATGTATGTGGGTATTTCCATTGATGATCCAAAAGAAGTACCACCAAGAGAATCAAAACACTTTGCAGGTAATGTAATTCATGCTTGATTCTGAATGTATTACGTATTAATGTCACATGTTCCATTTCTACTACCATTTGAACACAAATTACGACCCAGTTATATCCAGGAAAAACACACTACCGAAGGCCACTTTTACTTTTCAAGTTGAAGGTGCTACCCTCTGCCCACCTTTCAACGAGAATCTCTTCATTCTCCCCTTGGAGCCTTGGCGTGCTCAGAAGCTGTGTCTGACGGTGTATACTGTGTAAACAAAACATTTAAAATGGGTCATCATCATCCTTCACAATCTGTCCTTTCCACCAGAATACATGACAAAGCAACATCTACAAATTGCCTTTGAATTGCTCCATGGTGAAATCCCAGCTTCAGGGTTGACATTTTTTTCTCTCTCCAGTGAATGAATCATTAAAATGTGACAGTTTGACATTGGGTTTGGAGCTGATTAATGACTGTAGCTATAGCTGCTGTGGAAAGTCCTGAACGGTTTTGAAGACAGCCGCTAAGCGCTGTATCAGGGCAATCCCACTCTGTGTGTCCTTGTGTTGATTCCCTGACATAACATCTGGTGGGCAATTCCCTATCATCCCCCATGACTGAGCTCTAACACATTTGGAATCAGGCATACTGTTCCTTCTGGTATGATAGAAATCATATATTCGGGTTTGATGACAGAACTAGAACTAGGAGTTACAAGCAAAGACATGACACTTACTGCATGTTAGGTGATGGTCCCTTAAAGTGATATTTCACTCCAAAATCAAAGTTTGTTAGACCTTTTCCGACCTCCAAAGTGTTCTAATGTCGAGATGAGTCCCTGTCCCATGCCAGCTGTGGTGTAGAACTAGCTATAGGCCTCAATCCCACATGAATGGAAAAGATGGGTACTGTCTAATTTCAGCATTTTCCTGTTCATTTGGGAACATGGACACCCTGGATGTGACCTATGCATAAGAGGGTTGCAATGGCAGCTTGCTACCTTCAAGGTCCTTCTTGGGTTGCCCTCTCTGACTAAGCACCGGTGCCTCTGTCTGCACTTCTTTGTTGACTTTGTTGATCAAAAGCTTCACCTCTGAGTTAACTTATACCTCAGACCAGCTATGTTGAGTTGGCACACTCTGTTCATACATCACTGTTGGGAAGAAAGATTGCTTTAATATAGCTAATCATAATCACATACCTTGAGTCACATAAACTCACGAACTCTGAACTTTGATTGGCCGGCCAAAAGGAGATGCGTGAACTTTGCAAATTTAAATTAAATGATTTCATCCACACTGCTCACGTGCGATTGGATTGAATCCTGACCTCAGTGTCACAAAATTCACATTTTAGTAGAAGCTCTTATACAGAGCAACTTACAGTAGTGAGTGCATATGTTTTTCATGCTTTTCTGCACTGGTCCCCCATTGGAGTTGAACCTTGCGCTCTGGCATTGCAAACCACCTGCTCTACCAACGGAGCCGATGGGACCCAATTGTCACATTATTCAAATGTTGTCGTGGTTCCTTTCAGCTTGTTTGCAGTAAATTCTGGAACACGTATGAATAAATGAATAATCAAATGAATTGCTTAAGCTGGAGAAAGTTGGATAATGGATGTCAAAATACTGTATCAACAATTTACTGTGGTGAAGTACACTCTAAAAATAAAAGGTTCCTGGAGTATCCTGTAGGGGTTCTTCAAATTGTAACTGTGGGGGAACCCCTATAAGTTCTTAGAATAACACTTTAAAAGGGTTCTTCAAAGAACCCCTTTAATTGGATCCTTGAAGAACCTTTTGAATAACCTTTTGGGGTAAATTTTTTAACTACCCCCCCTCCTCCCCTATTATTATTATTATTATTAATAATATGCATAACAATAACCCAATATTTTAGTTCTCAGTGTTTATTATGATTTAAATATGAGGTAAACTCCCAGCAGAGCCCCAAGTCCAATGGGCACATCTTCTGGCATGTTGACGTTAACGTGTTGATGTTCTCCGTGTCCATAGCCAGAAGGATTTTGCAGTGCATGGTGATCGAACAGGTTTCCTGTTATATTCATCAGAGGTGTAGGGAGGGTGAAGTCTATGATTCCAAAAAATAGTCATTATACAGATGATTAGCAAAACGTGCACAGAACAGAATTCATACCTTGGTGTTTGTGGTTATGTGAATGAAAGAAACTGCTTGATAATGGTGTTCATACACATACCTTGTCCATAATGTAGAGGCCTATGGGATATTCATTGAAGAGGTAAGGGAGGAGGATGGTAAATGTGATCTGCATAACATACCAATGCCAATTGGCATACCATTGTATGCCTCCTTGTCTGTATACCTGCAGACACAGACATAAAAGCGAGCAGTTCAGTCATCTTTTCTGTTTTGGAAAGATTGGCACAAATATGAAAATATAGATGGTATCATCATACAACAATATGAATAGAGATCATACAAGGGACAAACCTTACCTTAAATTGAGGAGATCTTTACATTTTTCAGTTAAGTGCCTGCACCTGCTGTCCTTTCAAACCGAAATGTTTCAGTTGGACAGTTAGGTTCCTGCAGGAACCCCCACCAACTAAGGAGGTTCCTTTGATGAACCCCACCTTCTATGATGTTCTTGGAACAACCTTTTGGGGGGCATTTTCAGAGAAAAGAACCCTAAGGTTCTTCAAAGAACGTTGTGGAACTAAGAACCCTTGTTGAACCCATCATTTTTTGAGTGTTGAGACCATTATTATACATAGTTTGCATGTTGCAATTAGCACATCTAACGAGATGTGCTAATTGGACTTCTATTGGACTTTCTTCGCTAAAATGAGCTAGCATTTTGTGAGGGCTACTGACAAGGTTTTAAGGAAACCCATTTGTAAATATAAAATAAATATATATATATATATACACTGCTCAAAAAAATAAAGGGAACACTTAAACAACACAATGTAACTCCAAGTCAATCACACTTCTGTGAAATCAAACTGTCCACTTAGGAAGCAACACTGATTGACAATAAATTTCACATGCTGTTGTGCAAATGGAATAGACAACAGGTGGAAATTATAGGCAATTAGCAAGACACCCCCAATAAAGGAGTGGTTCTGCAGGTGGTGACCACAGACCACTTCTCAGTTCCTATGCTTCCTGGCTGATGTTTTGGTCACTTTTGAATGCTGGCGGTGCTTTCACTCTAGTGGTAGCATGAGACGGAGTCTACAACCCACACAAGTGGCTCAGGTAGTGCAGCTCATCCAGGATGGCACATCAATGCGAGCTGTGGCAAGAAGGTTTGCTGTGTCTGTCAGCGTAGTGTCCAGAGCATGGAGGCTCTACCAGAAGACAGGCCAGTACATCAGGAGACGTGGAGGAGGCCGTAGGAGGGCAACAACCCAGCAGCAGGACCGCTACCTCCGCCTTTGAGCAGGAGGAGCACTGCCAGAGCCCTGCAAAATGACCTCCAGCAGGCCACAAATGTGCATGTGTCTGCTCAAACGGTCAGAAACAGACTCCATGAGGGTGGTATGAGGGCCCGACGTCCACAGGTGGGGGTTGTGCTTACAGCCCAACACCGTGCAGGACGTTTGGCATTTGCCAGAGAACACCAAGATTGGCAAATTCGCCACTGGCGCCCTGTGCTCTTCACAGATGAAAGCAGGTTCACACTGAGCACATGACAGACGTGACAGAGTCTGGAGACGCCGTGGAGAACGTTCTGCTGCCTGCAACATCCTCCAGCATGACCGGTTTGGCGGTGGGTCAGTCATGGTGTGGGGTGGCATTTCTTTGGGGGGCCGCACAGCCCTCCATGTGCTTGCCAGAGGTAGCCTGACTGCCATTAGGTACCGAGATGAGATCCTCAGACCCCTTGTGAGACCATATGCTGGTGCGGTTGGCCCTGGGTTCCTCCTAATGCAAGACAATGCTAGACCTCATGTGGCTGGAGTGTGTCAGCAGTTCCTGCAAGAGGAAGGCATTGATGCTATGGACTGGCCCGCCCGTTCCCCAGACCTGAATCCAATTGAGCACATCTGGGACATCATGTCTCGCTCCATCCACCAACGCCACGTTGCACCACAGACTGTCCAGGAGTTGGCGGATGCTTTAGTCCAGGTCTGGGAGGAGATCCCTCAGGAGACCATCCACCACCTCACCAGGAGCATTTCCAGGCGTTGTAGGGAGGTCATACAGGCACGTGGAGGCCACACACACTACTGAGCCTCATTTTGACTTGTTTTAAGGACATTACATCAAAGTTGGATCAGCCTGTAGTGTCGTTTTCCACTTTAATTTTGAGTGTGACTCCAAATCCAGACCTCCATGGGTTGATAAATTTGATTTCCATTGATAATTTTTGTGTGATTTTGTTGTCAGCACATTCAACTATGTAAAGAAAAAAGTATTTAATAAGAATATTTCATTCATTCAGATCTAGGATGTGTTATTTTAGTGTTCCCTTTATTTTTTTGAGCAGTGTATTATTTTGGCATACGCTCATTCATTATAATGAGATAAAGATCGGAACGCCATTGTTTATTGTAACTCCTGAATCATCTAAGAAATTGTCTGTACCTCCTCCAACGCCAAGCTCTGTCATGCAAAATGGCTTAATTATTTGGAATTATAATATTAGCTTACAGCATACTGTGCCTTCAGAAAGTATTCACACCTCTTGACTTCTTCAATTTAGTTGTTACAGCCTGAATTTGAAAGGCATTAAATAGCAAACAAAATAGTCACTGGCCAACGCACAATACTCTATAATGTCAAAGAGGAATTATGTTTTTTGACATTTTACCAGATTAATTAAAAATTAAAAGCTCAAATGTCTTGAGTCAATAAGTATTGGCAAACCTAAGTAAGTTCAGGAGTAACAATTTACTTAACAAGTCACAAGTTGCGTGGACTCATTCTGTGTGCAATAATGTTTTTTTTTGACTACCTCATCTCTGAACCCCACACATACAATGATCTGTAAGTCCCTCAGTCGAGCAGTGAATTTCAAACACAGATTCAACCATAAAGACCATGGAAGTTTTCCAATGCCTTGCCAAGGGGTCCTATTGGTAGATGGTTAACAATAAAAAATAGCAAACATTGAATATCCGTTTGAGCATGGTGAGGTTATTAATTATAGTGTATCAATACACCCAGTCACTACAACGATACAGGCGTCCTAACTCAGTTGCTGGAGAGGAAGGAAACGGCTCAGGGATTTCACCATGAGGCCAATGGGGACTTTAAAACAGTTACAGAATGTAATGGCTGTGATAGGAGAACACTGAGGATGGATCAACAACACAGTAGTTACTCCACAATACTAACCTAATTGACAGTGAGAAAAGAAGGAAGCCTGTACAGAATAAATATATTCCAAAACATGCATCCTGTTTGCAACAAAGCACAAAAGAAATACTCCCAAAAATGCGGCGTAGTGGTCTAAGGCACTGCACCGTAGTGCTAGCTGTGCCACTAGAGATTCTGGGTTTGAGTTCAGGCTCTGTCGCAGCCGGCCTCGACCGGTAGACCCATGGGTCGGCGGACAATTGGCCCAGCGTCATCGGGGTTAGAGGAGGGTTTGGCCGGCAGGTTTGGCCGACTCCTGTGGCGGGCCGGGCGCTGTGCACGCTGACACGGTCGCCAGGTGCATGGTGTTTCCTCCGACACATTGGTGCAGCTGGCTTCTGGGTTAAGTGGGCATTGTGTCAAGAAGCAGTGCGGCTTGGTTGGATTGGGTTGTGTTTTGTAGGACGCACGGCTCTCGACCTTCTCCTCTACCGAGTCCATACCAGAGTTGCAGCGATGAGACAAGACTGTAACTACCAATTGGATACCACGAAATTGGGGAGAAAACGGGGTAAAAAAAAAAAAACATGTGCTAAAGCAATTATGTTTGGATTTGCCTCAAACATACAGTGTTATGTTTGGGGGAAATCCAATACAACACAATACTGAGTACCGCTCTCCATATTTTCAAGCATAGTGGTGGCTGCATCATGTTATGGGTATGCTTGTAATTGTTAAGGACTGGGGAGTTTTTCAGGATTAAAAAGAAACAGGATGGAGCTAAGCACAGGCAAAATCCTAGAGGAAAACCTGGTTCAGTCTGCTTTCCACCAGACACTGGGAGATTAATTCACCTTTCAGCATTACAATAACTTAAACCTCATATTATGTTGCGGGTTAATTTGACCCATTTCCACTTTTGAGTTGTCTAAAATACTAGTTAACCTCTCTTTTTCTCTATGAAATTAAATTACTTTTCCCCATTTAAGGTCATGAACCTAACTTCAAAATGCGGACACACTGATGTGTTGTGGAATGTCTGTGTAGATTTTGTATACAAACATGATGTTGTTGGTCATTTTGACCCGGAGGCTTTCATGTGTATAGATATTTGCACAGGTCCAAAATAAACAAGTGTCTTTGATGTATTTAGTTTTGACTGGTTGTGGTTGCACTTTTATAATTATGTTTGGGTGAAAAGGAGCTTTCCCAAGCTTCTCCTTCTCAGTGCCAGAGCAGCAGATCTCTGACACAGACATGCAAAAATGAGCTCCAAACTGAAAATGCTTGTTTGTGAGAAAGGAAATATGTTTAAAAATAGTCCTTAAATTGAGTTTTTGAAATCAAATGTTTGTCACGCCCTGACCTGAGATATCTCTGTTTTCTTTATATTTTGGTTAGGTCAGGGTGTGACTAGGGTGGGTACGTTAGTTTTTGTATTGTCTAGGGTTTTTTGTATGTCTAGGGTTTTTGTAGGTCTAGGTGTTTTGTATGTCTATGGTGGCCTGATATGGTTCCCAATCAGAGGCAGCTGTTTATCGTTGTCTCTGATTGGGGATCATATTTAGGTAGCCATTTTTCCTTTTGGTGTTCGTGGGTTCTTGTTCTATGTTTAGTTGCCTGTCTGCACTACTCATATTAGCTTCACGGTTCGTTTAGTTATTTTGTTAGTTTGTTCAGTGTTCGTTCTTATAATAAAGAAGAATGTTTCTTCTTTCTGAAAGGTCTGACAAGACAAAAGAAAGCTTTGGCAGTTTTTTCTTGATTCTTTGACTGTCTTGAGTGTGTTTAATCTGGTTAATTGGGTCAATCTGACCCATACCACAATGGACATCATTTTTTCCCAGCAAAGCACAAGGGTTAAAACACAAGGCCAAATCTAGACTGTAGTTGCTTACCAAGAAGACAGTGAATGTTCCTGAGTGGCAGAGTTACAGTTTGGACTTACATTTACTTGAAAATGTATGGCAAGCCCTACAAATGGTTTGAAGAATTTTGAAAATAATAATTGGCAAATGTTGAACAATCCAAGTGTGGAATGCTCTTAGAGATTTACCCAGAAAGACACAGCTGTAATCACTGGCAAAGGTGATTCTATTTGTTGACTCAGGGGGTTGAATTCTTATCTAATCAAGATATATTAGTGTTTTTTAACATTTTTACTGTACATTTTTCTTTCACTTTGACATTATAGAGTATTTTGTGTAGACCATTGCCCAAAAAATCACAAATACGTTTTAATCCCACTTTGTAACACAACAAAATGTGGAAAAATATACTTTTTGAAGGCAATGTACCAAAGGGAACTTCCCTGGAAAAATTCCTTTTGATGTCAGCAAAATTACGTTCAGAAATGTTGATGACGTTAATGCAGATGTTGGGCTACCTTTACATACATTAGTTTTTTAAAGTTCTGAGTCAGAAATGTAGCTCTATACCAGGGATAGGCAACTGGCAGCCCCGCGGAACCATTTCCAATTCCATAACAAAAAATAAGTGGGGGCGGTCGGGGTCTCAATTTACTGTTGAGAGTTAGAATAGTAGAATATTGACCAATTGACCTTTCGCTAAGCCCCGCCACATAATTTTGGGCAACCGATCGCAGCGCTCCGTTGGATAGCAAGAATCTTGAAACAAGCTCGTGTCGGATGTCATCGGACCAGCGCTTGTTTCAAAAGCATGGAAGCCAATGGTAAAAACTCAGTTTTTTAAATGTATTTGTATGGCTAAATAATTTAACAGTGCGATTCCTGAAATGCAGAATGTCATATTTTTTTTAATCCAAAATTATACTTTTGTTGTATTGCTTGCTAGCTGGTTAGCTAGTGTCATTGGCCAACTTTGAAAACGCTCCTAACGCTAGCTAGCTAGCCAGTTAATATAACTTATTTTCTCCAAATGTATTTTAGCTAGCTAAGTGAGTTATGTCATGAATATAACTGTCACCTGCTGTCAATGTCAGAATATTATTTGAGAGCACCAATTAGGTCCAAAAGGGGTTTGTAGCTTTGACTGCAAGCTGACAGTGCATAATCAGAGCCATCCTAGCCTATTCATAGAGGCTAACTATCTTTAGTGCAGGTAAGAGTATGGTGGACTGAAGATGGCAGTGCAAAATGTCTCATGAAAAAGCTTAGAAATAAATGTACATAAAACTGACCAAATAATAGTACTTTTATGCTGATCTGCTCACTCGTGGGCAACAACATCCAAACCGGATAATAACTCAAAAACTTGTAAGGCAAGAGAATTTTATAGAAAAATAATACAAAAGCAGTCAACACCAAAACATGGCAGAGAGTAAAAATGGAAAGAATGGAGAACCAAACACTAAAAGAAAACGAAGAGACTCTTCGCCTAACACAGATTGGCTTTTTTCACCACCTTGTACGGTGAGTGTGGAAACCAAACTGCTAAAATCTATAAAGTATGATTTAGGCGTGCTTGATTTAGTCCATAAAGATGTACAAGAGGTGAAGGCAAGCCTTGTAATGAGTGATGAGAAAGCCGTGACACTGAAAAGAATGTACTAAAAAGCTGAAGGGTACAGTCAATGTTATCGAAGATGAGGTTAATGAACTTAAAAAATGGCACAAGATGTTAAGAGAATCCCTACTTGATATACAGACTTGTTCAATGGAAATCTGGTGCTTATGGAATTAAAGAGGATGAAGGTGAGGATCCAGAGTTTGGTGAAAGAATTAATGGTTAAAGCACTGCAGATCCTAGGCGATACTGTCGACCAAATTAAACTTGAACGCATGCATCGTTTCGGACTGAGGGGACAGCGGTACCAGCGGCCATTCATTGCCAAATGTGCACCCTTTAAAGATAAAATAAGGGTAAAAAGCCTGGGCAAAAGACTCGCCGGCTATAAAATAGGCATGAACGATCAGGAAATTGCCAAATGAAGTGAAGTACTGTGTCCACTCTTCAAAGACCATATACTAAAAGGAAGACGTGTAGCTCTTATAGTCGACAAGCTATACATTGATAATCAACTGTTCTGAGACACCAACACCACTCCATGGCTATTCTAAATAAAATGGAACATCCAACCCTATTAATGGTGGTGATAGTAATAATAAAAAAACTGAAATAATAAAATACAACAACTAATAAAGAAACTATAAATACACTATGCTATTCAAGTTACGGAATGTTGTAAAATTATTTGTATTCTATTTTTTATGTATAGTATTGATAAATAAATAAAAGAAAGGACAATTTATTAAATAATAAATCACAAAATACAAGGAACCGGAACACAAAGCACCCAAAGCCCGAAATTAGGCAGGAATCAATAAGGTAGAAATAAAAACATGACAAATAGATGACATAAAAGGCACAGTATGTGGGTATGTAAGGGTGTATACAGTATGTGAGGGGAGTATGGGTATGTTGGACGATGGTGTGCCTGTGTGTTTTGTCTGTTTGGAAAAATGTGATGAGTTAAAAGTCAGTGAGTAAGGAAAATGGTTGCAAATGAAAGCAGGAGTTGTGACAGAGTGAGAGTCTTCACTTTTGCGCAGATTTGGGATATACATTTTAAAATTAAAATATATACTGTAGTTTGTTTATTTTTGTCCTATCATGATTGAACAGTGCCAAGCCTATATCCTAGACACCCACCTGAGTGACCCACCCACTAAGAGGAAGTCTTTAACCGTTTTATAGGCCTACAGCAAGTAGCCTACGCAGCCATTACAGAAAGGTGAACGCGGTCAGAGACACACTAAAGCAGCACCGCCCCTCAAGAGTCTGGGTTTGCCTGGCAGGGTAAGTCCAAAAGCAAAAGCCACTGGATTTTCTCAAAGCTGCTAATGAGAACCTTGATGACCTCGTACCTAGGCGGTGGGAATTCCGGTGGAATACTCCCACCCAGGTAGTGGCAGTGCTGGCAACACTGGCTGCAGTAACCCATGGGGAGGGAATCACACTCAGACAATCAGAGAGGGGACATATTATTGTGGACCTGGCGATACAGAATAATCAAATGGTCTGACTGCACAGAGGTGCTAGGAAAGATGGGTCTCAATGGGGGACCAGCATGTGTGGGTGTTGGGGGTAAGGGGGTATCTGAGCTACATCAGCTAGGACTGGATACTGATCAATAAAATTTCCCATTCCTGCTCAATTTGGCAATCTTGGCATGCCTTTTTCAACAGCCAAACGGTATACACATTCACATATCTGTCACGTTCCTGACCTGTTTTCTGTTATTTTTGTATGTGTTTAGTTGGTCAGGGCGTGAGTTGGGGTGGGCATTCTATGTTTTGTGTTTCTATGTTTAGGTCAGGTGTAATTAGCCTTATATGGTTCTCAATCAGGGACAGGTGTTTGACGTTTCCTCTGATTGAGAACCATATATAGGTAGGCTGTTCACACTGTTTGTTTGTGGGTGATTGTCTTCCGTGTCTGTGTATGTTGCACCATACGGGACTGTTTCGGTTTGTTCGTTCGTTTGATGTAGTCTGTTCCTGTTCGTGAGTTCTTCGTGTATTTATGTAAGTTCCATGTTCAGGTCTGTCTACGTCGTTTTGTTATTTTGTAGTTTGTTGAAGTGTTTTCGGTTTTCGTTTTTACTTTAATAAACTTCATTATGTCAAATTATCACGCTGCGCTTTGGTCCAATCCCTACTCCTCCTCTTCTTCTGAAGAGGAGGAGGACGACCGTTACAGAATCACCCACCAACCATGGAGCAAGCAGCGTGAGAGGAACCAACAGCAGCGGCCAAAGAACCAGGACTCGTGGACTTGGGAGGAAATATTGGACGGAAAGGGACCCTGGGCTCAACCAGGAGAATATCGCCGCCCCAAAGCTGAGCTGGAGGCAGCGAAAGCAGAGAGGCGGCGTTTCGAGGAGCTAGCTCGGAAGCAGGAGAAGGATCTGGGCTACACTACGTGGGAGGAGATCGACAGGTGGGCGATCAAACCAGGGCGAGTGCCGGAGCCCGCCTGGGATTCTCTGGCGCAGTGCGAGGAGGGATACCGGCGAATGGAGGCAGCATGACGACGCGGTAGGAAGCCTGTGAGTAAACCCCAAAAATTTCTTGGGGGGTGGCTAAAAGGGAGAGTGGCGAAGTCAGGTAGGAGACCTGCGCCTACTCCCTGTACTTACCGTGGAGAGCGAGAGTCCGGGCAGACACCGTGTTACGCAGTAGAGCGCATGGTGTCTCCTGTACGTGTGCATAGCCCGGTGCGGTACATACCAGCTCCTCGTATCGGCCGGGCCAGATTGAGCATTGAGCCAAGTGCCATGAAGCCGGCTCTACACATCTGGCCACCAGTGCGTCTCCTCGGGCCGGCTTACATGGCACCAGCCTTACGCATGGTGTCCCCGGTTCGCCTACATAGCCCGGTGCGGGTTATTCCACCTCCCCGCACTGGTCGGGCGACGGGGAGCATACAACCAGGTAAGGTTGGGCAGGCTCAGTGCTCAAGGGAGCCAGTACGCCTGCACGGTCCGGTATTTCCGGCGCCACCTCCCCGCTCCAGGCAAGTACCACCAGTGCCTACACCACGCACCAGGCTTCCAGTGCGTCTCCAGAGCCCTGTTCCTCCTCCACGCACTAGCCCTATGGTGCGTGTCTCCAGCCCAGTACCACCAGTGCCTACACCACGCACCAAGCCTCCTGTGTGTCTCCAGAGCCCTGTACGCACTGTTCCTTCTCCCCGTACTCGCCCTGATGTGCGTGCCCTCAGCCCGGTACCACCAGTGCCGGTACCACGCACCAGGCCTATAGTACGCCTTGAGAGTTCAGTGTGCCCTGTTGTTGTTCCCCGCACTAGCCTGAAGGTGCGTGTCCTTAGCCCGGTACCTCCAGTTCCGGCACCACGCACCAGGCCTACAGTGCGTCTCAGCCGGCCAGAGTCTGCCGTCTGCCCAGCGGCGCCTGAACTGCCCGTCTGCCCAGCGGCGCCTGAACTGCCCGTCGGTACTGAGCCTTCAAAGCCGCCCGTCTGCCATGAGCCTGAAAAGCCGCCCGTCTGCCATGAGCCTACAGAGCCGTCCGCCAGACAGGAGCCGCCAGAGCCTTCCGCCAGACAGGAGCAGCCAAAGCCTTCCGCCAGACAGGATCAGCCAGAGCCTTCCGCCAGACAGGATCAGCCAGAGCCGTCATCCAGCCATGACCAGCCAGAGCCGTCATCCAGCCATGACCAGCCAGAGCCGTCATCCAGCCATGACCAGCCAGAGCCGTCATCCAGCCATGACCAGCCAGAGCCGTCATCCAGCCATGACCAGCCAGAGCCGTCATCCAGCCATGACCAGCCAGAGCCGTCATCCAGCCATGACCAGCCAGAGCCGTCATCCAGCCATGACCAGCCAGAGCCGTCATCCAGCTAGGATCCGCCAGAGCCAGCCAGCCAGCCAGGATCCGCCAGAGCCAGCCAGCCAGGATCCGCCATCCAATCCGGTGTTGCCCCTCAATCCGGTGTTGCCCCTCATTCCGGTGTTGCCCCTCATTCCGGTATTGCCCCTTAGTCCGGTGCTGCCCCTTAATCCGGTGGGTTTAATTTGGAGGGTGGTCATTGGGAGGAGGCTACAAAAGCGGGGATTTATTATGGTGGGATGGGGACCACGTCCAGAGCCTGAGCCGCCACCGTGGACAGATGCCCACCCAGACCCTCCCCTAGACTTTTGGTGGTGCGTCCGGAGTTCGCACCTTGAGGGGGGGGGGTTCTGTCACGTTCCTGACCTGTTTTCTGTTATTTTTGTATGTGTTTAGTTGGTCAGGGCATGAGTTGGGGTGGGCATTCTATGTTTTGTTCTTCTATGTTTAGGTCAGGTGTAATTAGCCTTATATGGTTCTCAATCAGGGACAGGTGTTTGACGTTTCCTCTGATTGAGAACCATATATAGGTAGGCTGTTCACACTGTTTGTTTGTGGGTGATTGTCTTCCGTGTCTGTGTATGTTGCACCATACGGGACTGTTTCGGTTTGTTCGTTCGTTTGATGTAGTCTGTTCCTGTTCGTGAGTTCTTCGTGTATTTATGTAAGTTCCATGTTCAGGTCTGTCTACGTCGTTTTGTTATTTTGTAGTTTGTTGAAGTGTTTTCGGTTTTCGTTTTTACTTTAATAAACGTCATTATGTCAAATTATCACGCTGCGCTTTGGTCCAATCCCTACTCCTCCTCTTCTTCTGAAGAGGAGGAGGACGACCGTTACAATATCAAGTTTTTTCTTAAGTTGGGGATGGAACAACTTTTGAACATTTGAGCTTGCGGTTGTGTGTGTGTGTGTGGTGGGGGGGGGGGGGGGGGGGAGGGTTAGGTCAATCTATGGGTGGAAGGGAAGAGAGGGGCATAAATGTTTGTTTAGGATGGGTGGGGTGAGTGAGTGTATGCATCCCACATCTGTTGATAAAAAGAAATAATTCCTACTGCCCACCATTGTTACAGGTAACAATCCTCCGTAGAAGTGCTTATATTATTACACATTATTTGTCAATTGTTTGAATAAATTTAGATATGCAAGATTTTTTTAGATATACACTACCGGTCAAAAGTTTTAGAACACCTACTCATTGTACTATTTTCTACATTGTAGAATAATAGTGAAGACATCAAAACTATGAAATTACACATATGGAATCATGTAGTAATCAAAAAAGTGTTAAGCAAATCAAAATATATTTTATATTTGAGATTCTTATTTGAGATTCTTCCCTTTGCCTTGATGACAGCTTTGCACACTCTTGGCATTCTCTCAACCAACTTCACCTGGAATGATTTTCCAACAGTGTTGAAGGAGTTCCCACATATGCTGAGCACTTGTTGGCTGCTTTTCCTTCACTCCGCGGTCCTACTCATCCCAAACCATCTCAATTTGGTTGAGGTCGGGGGATTGTGGAGGCCAGTTAATCAGCATTCCATCACTCTCCTTCTTGGTAAAAAATATATATACACTACCGGTCAAAAGTTTTAGAACACCTACTCATTCAAGGGTTTTTCTTAATTTTTACTATGTTCTACATTGTAGATCTCTCTGTACTTCGTTTCGTTCATCTTTCCCTCGATCCTGACTAGTCTCCCAGTCCCTGTCACTGAAAAACATCCCCACAGCATGATGATGCTACCACCATGCTGCACCGTAAGGATGGTGGCAGGTTTCCTCCAGATGTGACTCTTGGCATTCAGGCCAAAGAGTTCAGTCTTGGTTTCATCAGACCAGATAATCTTGTTTCTCATGGTCTGTGAGTCTTTAGGTGCCTTTTGGCAAACTACAAGCAGGCTGTCATGTGCCTTTTACTGAGGAGTGGCTTCCGTCTGGCCACTCTACCATAAAGGCCTGATTGATCGAGTGCTGCAGAGATTGTTGTCCTTCTGGAAGGTTCTCCCATCTCCACAGAGGAACTCTGGAGCTCTGTCAGACTGTCCATTGGGTTCTTGGTCACCTCCCTGACCAAGGCCCTTCTCCTCAATCGCTCAGTTTGGCCGGGGTGCCAGCTTTATGAACAGTCTTGGTGGTTCCAAACTTCTTCCATTTAAGAATGATGGAGGCCACTGTGTTCTTGGGGACCTTCAATGCTGCAGACATTTTTTGTTACCCTTCCCCAGATCTGTGCCTCGACGCAATCTTGTCTCGGAGCTCTATGTACAATTCCTTCGATCTCATGGCTTGGTTTTTGCTCTGACATGCACTGCCAACTGCGGGACCTTATATAGACAGGTGTGTGCCTTTCCAAATCATGTCCAATCAATTGAATTTACCACAGGTGGATTCCAATCAAGTTGTAGAAACATGTCAAGGATGATCAATGGAAACAGGATGCACCTGAGCTCAATTTCGAGTCTCATAGCAAAGGTTCTGAATACTTTTGTAAATCCGTTTTTTCCGTTTTTTCTAAAAACCTGTTTTCACTTTGTCATTATGGGGTTTTGTGTGTAGATTGATGGATATTTAATCAATTTTAGAATAAGGCTGTAACGTAACAAAATGTGGAAATGTCAATGGGTCTGAATACTTTCTGAATGCACTGTATCTATTTGGGCTTCTTTCGGTCAATTTGCGTTCTACAAATTATTAGTAATTATCTTCTGTCCCCCTGACCATCCATCTAGTACATGATCCCTGGTGTACAGTAAGTGTGTGTTTTGCATTTGTGAAATTATTTTGATGTGATATGAAAGTAGAGGTCTTCATGTTTCTAGGACCGTACCGCAATTGAGAATCGATTTACGTTTAGATGGAGTATTTGGCTGTTTTGGGTGTCAGAGTCAATTTACTTTTTAACAACATTTAAGGTCCTTGGACCATAAGGAGTAATGTTAGGCTCCTTTAGTCCATTTATGGGGCTAGAGCCATCCATGCTAGCAACATTTCAAACTTGATCTTACCAGGTTCCTGTGAAGCAAATTTAATGACAGCCCAACACAACAAACACGAGAGTCTCCTGTTAAATTTCATTGTGTAGTAAAAACACAGTTTGAGATCATTGGGATGGGGTTTTCTCCAATGTTCTGAATGAGGAATTGGGCTTCCCAGGAAAATGTTGTCCAAGAGAGCATGGCTTAGCAAACGGTCAATTGAATGCAAGCTTTACAAAAATGTAAATTGTTAAAACATTCTAGCCTGTCTATCTATGGGTAAGAGTTATGCTCAACCCACTCAGTTTTCCACCACAAAAAAACAGAAAATGACAAAAAAGAGTTAGATGCAGCTCAGCTGCTTTTACACTGTTTTGACTAGAAATTCAATGTTTGAACAAAAAAATATTAAAAAATGAATAGTTTCACCATATTAAAATGGCAGTTAAATTTACGTATCAAAGTTGACCTTAAAATGAGTGGCAGATGTAAATGAATCACTAATCACATGAAATATAAAATAATCTTCGGGAATTACTTTGTCAAAGCAACAACATAACTAGGGCTTTACAATGATGGTGAAAACTTGGAGAAATGTTTGGGTTAAGTGGGATACAATCTTCCTAGAAGTCACAGAGGGTGCACAGAGGAATTTAATTCTCCGTGTGTTCTATATTAAACGAACCTTCATTGAAAATATCAGCCTTTTAATTACAAATATTTTATATTTAAATTCGATATTGGTGAGACAATTTCTACTTAAAATATCAAAGGGAACATCAAAGGCACTCATTTCTTGGAACAACCCAACTACCAAACTTGGCCCCCAACCCAGAGATCTGAAGAGGCTTGTTTTATTGCTTACTAATGATTGCTGATGCAGAGTTCATCTACTGTATAATCAACACAGTGAACAATGCATGAAGTAAAATTTCCCCTTAGATCTTTAAAGCGGAAGTCTAGAAAGGATACCTGCTGTGGTGGCAGGTACCCTAGTGGTTAGAGCGTTGGACTAGTAACTGAAAGGTTGCAAGATCAAATCCCCGAGCTGACAAGGTAAAATTCTGACGTTCTGCCCCTGAACAAGGCAGTTAACCCACTGTTCCATTGAAAATAAGAATTTGCTCTTAACTGACTTACCTAGTTAAATAAAGGTAAAATAAAAAAATGTTTGAGCTGTGACTGATCCTATACTCCACCTTCACTGGCTGGTAAGATTAAAAGATGGGTCTCATCATGCCTGGTATTGTTATCGAAATTGACCTGATGGGTAAGATAAAACCCTTAGCTGTGCCTAAGTACCTATACAGATCTCTGTCTACACAGGAAAAAGATAAGTGTGGCTCTGCCCAGCTCCAACCGAAGCTTCTAATTTGGTGGCTGGATCACAGAGGACACCCTGGTGGGGTGCGTGGGAAGTCTGGAGATGGATAAAGACTGAGCTCATCCAAATGATGCCTTACTGCCTTCCTGTACACTTCTGAAACAGGATACCATTCTCTGTTCTAATGGTCAAAGAGGTAAACAAACCTCCTATTCTCAACACACAGATCCATGTGTGAGATCCTACATAGGGCCAACTCACAGCACTTACTAATGTGTAGCACCCACCGGGGTGACGCCATGGTGGCCATTTTGTGCTGTAAAGCTCCCTGTTGACCACCCATCAGGTATTATGATAGAAGTCTTGTAAGACAACATTGTTCCTGTACTGTGAGAAAGCTTGTGAATTTCTTGTTGATCCACTCCGTAATCCTTGTTTGGCAACTAATTGTTCTGCCACATATGGTATCATGGCCCTCCCGATCATCCCAGTTAAAGCTCTTCTCTGTCCTGGCACCACAATGGTGGAATGAGCTCCCCTCTGCCCATCTTCCGAAAAATGTCTGAAACCCTACCTCTTCATGTAGTAACTTGACTAATCCCACAGTGACACCCCCCCCCCCCCCCCCCCCCCCCACATAAAAATGTAAAATAAACGAGCACCCTTTCGTGAACTAATACTTACTAGCACTGACTTTGCTAGGGCTTGGCTAAGATACAGGTAACTGCCAAAATAAAGTCAACACCAACATAGTGTCTTATTAGGGCATTGAGCCCATTGAGCCCCCCCCCCCCCCCAATTGGGTTGGTGGTTGAAGATATCCCTCTAGTGGTGTGGGGACTGTGCTTTGGCAAAGTGGGTGGGGTTATATAATGCCTGGTTGGCCCTGTCCAGGGATATAGTCGGACAGGGCCACAGTGTCTCCTGAACCCTCCTGTCTCAGCCTCCAGTAATTATGCAGCAATAGTTTATGTGTCGGGGGGCTAGGGTCAGTCTGTTATATCTGGAGTATTTCTCCTGTCTTCTCCAGTGTCTTGTGTGAATTTAAGTATGCTCCGTCTAATTCTCTCTTTCTCTCTTTCTCTTCTCTCGGAGGACCTGAGCCCTAGGAACATGCCTCAGGAATACCTAGCTTGATGACTCCTTGCTGTCCCCAGTCCACCTGGTCGTGCTGCTGCTCCAGTTTCAACTGGTCTGCCTGCGGCTATGGAACCCTGACCTGTTCACCGGATGAGCTACCTTGTCCCGGACCTGCTGTTTTCGACTCTCTCTCTCTACCGGACCTGTTGTCTCTAACTCTGAATGATCGGCTATGAAAAGCCAACTGACATTTACTCCTGATGTGCTGACCTGTTGCACCCTCTACAACCATTGTGATTATTATTATTTGACCCTGCTTGTCATCTATGAACGTTTGAACATCTTGGCCATGTTCTGTTATGATCTCCACCCGGCACAGCCAGAAGAGGATTGGCCACCCCTAAGAGCCTGGTTCCCCTCTAGGTTTCTTCCTAGGTTCCTGCCATTCTAGCGAGTTTTTCCTAGCCACCGTGCTTCTACATCTGCATTGCTTGCTGTTTGGGGTTTTAAGCTGGGTTTCTGAATAGCATTTTTGGACATCGGCTGATGTAAAAAGGGCTTTATAAATACATTTGATTGAATTTGATTGATAGATTCTGCAACTGTCTGGAACTCTATTAGAGGGATGCGACTCCATTTTTCCACGAGAAATTCCATAATTTTGTGTTTTGTTGATGGTGATGGAAAACGCTGTCTCAGGCGCCGCTCTAGAATCTCCCATAAGTGTTCATTTGGGTTGAGATCTGGTAACTGAGATGGCCATGGCATAAGATTTACATAGTTTTCATGCTCATCAAAACATTCAGTGACCACTCGTGCCCTGTGGATGGGGACATTGTCATCCTATGCGGGCATAACCATAGTACCCAAGCATTTTCATACATGACCCTAAGCATGATGGGATGTTAATTGCTTAATTAACTCAGTAACCACACCTGTGTGGAAGCACCTGCTTTCAATATACTTTGTATCCCTCATTTACTCAAGTGTTTCCATTATTTTGGAGGTTACATGTACTGTTTGTGGTTGTCTCACCTAGCTATCTAAGATGTATGCACAAACTGTAAGTCGCTCTGGATAAAAGCGCCTGCTAAATTACTAAAACGTAAACATAAAAATGTAAATGGGCCTATAAGGAAGCTATAAGGGTAAGTATAGGGAAATGGCCTATGTAATTACATTGCAGCAGGAATGTTAGTACAGGCAGTTACACAGCACTTACCATTGTTCATTCTGTTTTCCAAGAAGATCACAAGCGAGTGTGAAAGTACCCATAGCTGCATGTATTTACTAGTCCGCTACTATGGTAATTACGTAGATTGTTCTGCTTGTACTTGCTGTAGTATACGGCCTACGTAATGTTAGCGTGACTCACCACTTTATTGAGTAAATAAATCAAAACATGTATTCTTAAAACACAATAGATGTGACAATCCTTTCATTTCATCCTTATACGTCTGTATTGCTACTCATCTTCGGGAATGCATGTCTCAGGTAGGCAGTTAGTGGTGAATCAAGTAACCGGTGAGGTAAAAGAAAAAATGACTTTAACATGTGTGGGTTCTCTAGCTGGGGGACTCAGTACTCCACTATATTGAAAATAAAAAGAAAGCCACTTGATAAAAATACCATTCAAATCGAGACTTGAAGGCAGTCGAGCTCTGTTTCCAACACACATCATCCAGAAGACATCTGCCAGAGCTGTACATGATGGAGCAGTGTAGATGCAGCAGCGGGCTCCACATTCAATATGCTTTAGTCATTCATTAAATAGAGGGAATTCCCCCTGACTCTGATAGTTGAGACTGATGCCAACAAGAATTATTGCCAATGTGTTATACACTACTGTATGTAAGGTATCATTGTCTTAAAGATAAATCAGAAGGCTTTAGTAAATCTTGCCGTAGCCCTTTCCTGCAATCAATGACAGAAAGTGCCCTCTTTGGCCTCATGGGTGGAATGTTATTAATATTTATAATATAATATAATATATTAATATTAAGGTACATTCTTTTACAATGAAAATCCGGTGTTTCTGTGTGAAACAGTTTTGTTATAGTTCAGTCTTCTGTGATGCATTTAAAGTGTCATTTTGGAATGCAAACTCAAAATTGAATACATTTTAACAAAACTATGTTTAAGCCTGTAACCATGTGTTTGAGGTGTATACTTAGGTGATCCTGATTTAGCCCACTGCAGTAAATGGTTATTAAGTGAGTGAGGGGAGAACATTTACTGATGCCGAACTGTGGTCACAACAATACAATAGGCATAAAAGTCAGATGAACAACATTGGATGACGTTCATTTCCTAATTTGTTTGCAAGTGATCAGCCATCAACATTTCTCAAAACATTTTGTCAACTTGCATGATCATGGTTTGAAGAGACATGGAGGTCTATGAGAGTGACCAATTTACTGTCTTTCTTTTCCGAAGGTGCCACAGCGTCGACAAAAGGCAGTTGCATAATCTGTCAGGTTCTCAGGTGACGTCCCTCGGTCATGGCTGCGTGCCCACAGTCGGCTGTTTTGTTGTGATTGGGCTATGCTGATCCGTTTCATTAAGAGGTAACCCAAGACCTCGTATCTCAGTTTCACCGTCTTGAGGGAGTCCCCTGGGTGAGCAAACAAAGCCAGCAGGGTCCTACATGGGGTACACCTCAGGAGTGGGGTTGAAAAGAGAAGGCTGGTTCAGTTTACTGTAAACACAGACAGGCAGGGGTACTGAGGAGGTCACATGCATGTGTGGGCCTTTCTTATGTTTCCTACAGGACATTTTGGGTTAAAAGAGATTGTTCTTCACAATGGAACATCTCAGCCATGTTCAACAGCCAACATATAGTTCTCATGTTTTTACTGACCTGTATTTCTCGGTCTTTCTATCTCATAGAGTACAATAAACACAGGTTCCACATTGATTGAGAGAACAAACTCACATGGAAAAAATCTTGACTGTTTCTTCTTTGCTAAAACGTTTATCTTATGGAAAAACAGACATCAGCTAATATAGCATAGTATTTGTAGTGGCAATTCCATGAACTATTCAAACAAGTAACTCGTCTACCAAAGGTTGTTTCAGCATGACACTTCAAGAAATCTTTAAGGTAGCCTGTGCAGCCGTCCATGGGTCATGAGTCGGCGTTCACCTGAGAAAAGATTGATTTGGTGTGTCGTTTCTCACCTTGACCCCGGACACTGTCCAAACACTTGCAGTGACGTGCGTGTGTGTGTGTGTGTGTGTGTGTGTGTGTGTGTGTGTGTGTGTGTGTGTGTGTGTGTGTGTGTGTGTGTGTGTGTGTGTGTGTGTGTGTGTGTGTGTGTGTGTGTGTGTGTGTGTGTGTGTGTGTGCGGGTGCGCATGAGTGCACGTGTGTGTGTTTGCGTGGGGTCAACTATGTGTTGAGAGAAGGGTTCCTATGTGTGTGAGTGCTTTGGTTTGCACATGAGTAAGTAAGCAAATATGCTTTCAAAGTCCAGTAGTCTGTGATCCACGGAGACCACCACACAGCCACTAATCCCGTTCACAGCCAAGGCAAACACATTAGGCACACAACATCAACACCCAGGCGAAGAGCCCCATTGACAAATCCTTCAGTCTTTCACAATGGACCCAGTAGGATAAGCCAGTGTTATGCCTTAAACAGGTTGGAAAATCTATTTGATAGAGGATCCTCGTTGCGTTCTAAATAAATGGTCACGCGTTTTTTTTTAAAGATAAATTGTATTCTTGTCTTTTGTTGTTAGAGTGGTTTGGGTCCCTAAGTGATCATGCTTAGGAAACGACACACTACTCTGATGAATCAAGCACTAAACGATGTTGATGACATCATGGATACAGGTCAATGATAGGACGTAAACCATTCTCTTCTTCCCTTGACACTTCCCTTTTTTTTCTGTCATTGGCTCATTTTCACGACATAAGTATATCACCTGAATAACAAAAGTAAACTATACATAGAAAGCAGGCACAATGAAAGAGTTTCATTTCAAACTGCTGTGTGTTCATTTTCTGAAATGTTGGTAAATTAGCTTTTGTTGTTTAAAGAAATGATGAAAAAGTCATGGAATGGGGTTGTTCAATTCCAGAAATGTATTTGTTTAAAAACTATCACTTGATGGTTTAATTTCAGAGAGACAAATAATCATGTTTTTTTTGCAAAATTCTACATATCCACCCCCCTCTCAATGAGGTAGTACTGGTGGGATTTACAGTCAAATGTAACAAATAACTACATGTTTTATAAAGAACTGTACAAATGATACATTTGTGACATCAATATTTAAAACATTGAAATAATTCCAAACAGTAATATGAGATATGTATGTAAAACATTTATATTTGACATTTAAGTAATTTAGCAGATGCTCGTATCCAGAGTGATTTACAGTAAGTGCGTTCATCTTAAGATAGCTTGGTGAGACAACCACCGATCACAGTCAAATATAGAGGATACAAACATTCCATTCCAATGGATATATAGAGTTTTGCAACAAAACAAAAAAAAAGTTTCATAAACATCTATTTTACATACACATGAAGGTACCCATAAGCAATAATTTCTGATAAAAAAACAAAAAAAAACAAATGGGAAGATAAAAATGTTTCGGAAATAAACTCTTAAATTGTTTATCATGTGTGTTTGTGTTTGTTCTAGAGGCAATACGGTCTATACGATTTCATTTGAAACACAATACCATCTCTAAACAAACACTCCCTGTATAGATTGACACAACAGGATAACAAACCTCAGTGCTCCCTACAACAACTGTTGGCCTATAGAACTTGAAAGGCTATCCCATGCACAATGAGACTAGACAAGAGGCCCCGGGCCCCATGGCCGCTTGCTCCGAGCAAAAGCCTGTGGGCTCCCTGCTGTTCTAAGCAACATGCTGAACAGTAGGGGGTCGCTCTCTGTTTGTTTAAAACTCACAGGAGTCCCATTAAATCCCTGATTCCCCTCATTTAGGACTTCCACGGGGACACAAAGGACAACCCTGGGAAGCGGCACGTTGCAAGGGATACCAATTATCAGGGCGAAGACACAGGCCAGCTTGTTCGTGCTCAGGGACATGTCAAGTCGTTGGACGACCCCCTTCGTCAAACCCATTGACCACAGCGCACGGAGAGGCATCTTAATTGGTGTTGGGTAAACAGATTTTGTCACAAAGTAGCAAAGGAAGCTAAGTAGCTGAATGTTCACATTGTCCAACCCCTGACCTGGGCTTCGGGGCCATTCCCAGGCATCATTATGCTCCGTTACTTTGATTAATCGTCTCTGACTCCCCTTTACGGTAGCGGGAAATTCAGGACAGCAATTAAAAGCAATATTCTGGCAATAACCACCAGAGTAAATAAAAAGTGAGCCCTTTTCTCTCTGTACAATGATATGATAGTGGCGAGAGGCTTGGCAGACAAAATCATCAAGTTGGTTTGTGTTTGGTTTTTTGTCTCAATGTTTGTGCCTCTTTTTTGCCCCCCCCAAAACTGGCCCCCTCCCTGATCACCCCACTACCCTACCCGGCCTCCCCCTCTTGTGTCTTTCATTCCATTTAAAAAGGGGATTTTGTTAGGGAATCACTTGACATCATTAGTTTTGGAGAGCGGCCACAATGACAGTGTGCTTGTCTTGTATTACGAAAACATATGTCAGATCAGCAGTCGAAGACCAGAGTTCCGACCTCAGGTGAAAGGTCTGGGAATATTTGTTTCTTGCCAGTTGCTTCTGTTCCTTCTGGTCCCTATATCTCTGGGCCTTTCCTCTGTCTTGGTTTGGGAGGAGTCCATCTTCTCCAGGCAGAACCCAGTCCCATGATTCATTATTACAGGGACTGACCAGTCACAATAGGCCAGTGTTGTCCCACGGGGCCTGAAGTGCAGAGTGTGAAGTTCAATGACCGATGATGGGCTTTTATGCCAGGTGACAGTGCGGAAATTAGCAAGAGGATATTGACTTGATCTCATCTGCTTCACACGCTTTATCAGTGTGATAATGCGAGTGAGCCAGATGGGTACTGGAACTCACAATGTAGAGGGTCCTAGGTCCACGTCCACGTATGTTGGGAAGGCAGGGATGGACCCTACTTTGTTACATTTAAAAAAGAAATACCGCACTTGCCACTATCATTGTCTTTAGAAAGACAAAGCCTATACTCTGTCAGATGTTTATGAGTATCAAATGTAAATGTTCTATAACTCGTAAAAAAACAGCACATATTTTCTAGGATGTGTAAAATTGAAATGATCTTGCTATAACTGCTCAATAAAGAGTTGTTTATCTGATATGCTGTATAACATTATGTAGATCAGGCTAACAGGACAAGGTTGTCGCTAAGTAGATTAACAAACAACCATGTGGCCTCCTCTCATTCACCCACAACATTTGAGGGACGACAAATATACTGTAAGTAACCTCACATTAGTAGTGCTGAGTAATTAACCACGTTTTCGGTTTTTAAACAACAAATTTACTGACATCGGTTCAATTATTTGAATTCCATTTTGTTCTTTTTTTCCCTGTGAGCTCAATTCACACATTGCACAGTTTTTCTAGCGATAAATCACATCAAGCCCAAACTGTGAGATGTAGTAGTGTTGCAGTTTCCAACAGGTCAATATTCTACATAATTTTGCGCAGAAAACGTGGCAATTAACTACAATGACCATAATCCATTGCGCGCCTACTTGTCCGGTCTGTTTATTTGAAGCCTGCTATGTAAAAGAGACAAGAATGTGCGAACAAGAGAGATAGAGAGCAGTTCCCTCGCAAGGTATCTCTACCTGAAAATACATCTAAGTGATTGATAGTTGGTATTCAGCAGTCACAGAAGTATGCCTTATTTACTTTGATGAACTACTAAAATACGGATTTTGTCAGACAGCATAGGCATCAGCTCTATAGAGATACGATGATGGAAATTAAATAATAAAGTCATCATATAAAACAAATGTAATATTCACAACAACTGAAATATTTTATGAAACTAAAGTAATGTGAATTAATGATAGTTAATAAGTGGTCATCAGTACTGGGCGATCAATACCATCATGTGACTTTTATTAATTGTTTTAATTTTGTATTGTTACAGCATTCAACACACATAATGCATAGTGCATCATTAATGCATCATTATTTTTTCATAACGAACCAACCTCAAAAATAACTAATCCCTCAGCACGACAAATTAATTACATTTTTAGGTTGTTTACTCAGTTACCACACAGGTAATAATGTTCTAATGACGAGCTGCTTGTAATATATATCTATATATTTTTTAATCATATTTTTGTATTTGTTGTTTGTGTACTGTATGTTTGTTAGTTTGTTTCTCTGGCCATGTTTGGAGTTATGCCTGCATCCTAATGAATAATATCTTTATTTTTAGCACTAAAACAAAACACTTTGAGATCAAAATACTTAGTGAGATAAAATTAGCTATCAAAAAAAAGAAGAAAGAAATGTGACAAATAAGAGCACCAGTAGCGGTACATGATCGGACATTTTGTTTCAAGTCGTAAATATATCCAGTTAGACTTACTCGTGTGACCCTAGCTCAAAATCTCGGTTCACTTGCTCTAGTGGTGTTTAGATGATCTGATGGCCAAAAAGCATCGCTCCTTTGAAGAGGCTTAGATTTGGCCTTGAAAGAGTCAAGGGGCTTTTACCCATTGGTGGGAAAATGCTGATTAATTGTGTCGTAGCCCTGTGAGAAAGTACGCCCAGCGCAAAGCACTAATTATGGGCCCTCCACTGCCCGAGGAAAAAGGGCAAAAACTCCCAACAAAGGCTCATCTCATATCTCAAGACAATGAAGGCCGAAGAGAATAGGAGAAAGGGGAAGTTAATGAGGTGTGTCACCTGGCAGCTGCTGATAGTGGGAGGGGAGGAGGGGGGAGTATTGGGGCGACAAGGGGTATTCAGGACTATGGACTATGGAAGTCCTTCTGGAGGTCCCTTTTTTCCTCAGGGGGGGTACCCAGCAGGTTGTGTCTGCCAAGGATGTGAAGAGATACGCATGAAGGGCCAAAGCCTGGAGAGTGCCTAAAAGAGATCATTGCGGAAATAAAAAATCCCAGTTTTCAAATAAAATCCCGGTATATAACAACAACAGAACTAGGATCAGTTACCTTCAGAAAGTATTCACACCCCTTTACTTTTTTCACATTTTGTTATGTTAAAAAGTGGGGTTCAAATTTATTTATTTATCGTTTTTGGTCAATGATCTACACAAAATACTCTAACGTCAAAGTGGAAGAATAATTCTAACATTTATGAAAAATGTATGAAAAATAAAATACAAATATATCTTGATGAGATAAGTTTTCACCCCACTGAGATTATAGATGTTAGAAACCCCTTTGGCAGTGATTACAGCTGTGAGTATTTTTGACTACGTCTTTAAGAGCTTTGCAACCTAAATTGTACAATATTTGCCCCATTATTCTTTAAAAAATTCTTAAAGCTCTGTCATGTTGGTTGTTGATCATTGCTAGAAAGCTATTTTCAAGTCTTGCCATAGATTTTCAAACCGATGTAAGTCAAAACTCTAACTAGGCCACTCAGGAACATTCAATGTTGTCTTGGTTAGCAACTCCAGTGTAGATTTGGCCTTGTGTTTTAGTTTATTGTCCTGCCGAAAGGTGAATTTGTCTCCCAGTATCTGTTGGAAAACAGACTGAACCAGGTTTTCTTTTAGGATTTTGCCTGTGCTTAGCTCAATTCCATTTATTTTTGTCCTAAAAAATTCCATTGTCCTTGCCGATGACAAGCATACCCATAACATGATGCAGCCACCGCAATGCTTGAAAAGATGGAGAGTGGTACTCAGTAATGTGTTGTATTGGATTTCCCCCAAACAACACTTTGTATTCAGGACGTAAAGTTAATTTCTTTGACATATTTTTTGTAGTATTACTTTAGTGCCTTGTTGCAAACAGGATGCATGTTTTGGAATAGTTTTATTCTGTACAGGCTTCCTTCTTTTTACTCTGTCATTTTAGGTTAGTATTGTGGAGTTACTACAATGTTGTTGATCCATCCAAGGTTTTCTCATATCACAACCATTAAACTCTGTAACTGTTTTAAATCCCCATTGGCCTCATGGTGAAATCCCTGAGCAGTTTCTTTCCTCTACAGAAAGTTAGGAAGTCTTTATCTTTATAGTGACTGGGTGTATTGATGCACCATCCAATGCCTAATCACCATGGTCAAAGGGAAATTCAGCTTTCTTTATTTTAACACATCTACCAATCAGTGCCGTTCTTTGCGAGGCATTGAAAAATGTCCCTGGTCTTTGTGGTTGAATCTGGGCTTGAAATTCACTTCTCGATTGAGGGACCTTACAGACAATTGTATGTGTGGGGTACAGAGCTGAGGTACTCATTCAAAATGATGTTAACCACTATTATTGAACAAAGAATGAGTTCAAGCAACTTATGTGATTTGTTAAGCACATTTTTACTCCTGAACTTATTTCGGCTTGCCATTACAAAGGGGTTGAATACTTATTGACTCAAGACATTTCAGCTTTTCATTTTTTATACATTTTGAAAATGTTCTACAACTAAAATTCCACATCGACATGATGGAGTATTGTGTGTAGATCAGTGACAACAAATCTCAATTTAATACATTTAAAATTCAGGCTGTAATACAACAAAATGTGGAAAAAGTTAATGGGGTGATTTCTTTCTGAAGGCACTGTATATGTAGGTATTTATAAAGATTATGTAATACATCAAATTAACACTTTTACATGTACTCTATATCATCTATCATAAAAAAATCTATCAATAGAATAATATTTCTCAAATGAACCACTTAGTAGGGGTCAACGGCTAAAGCAACTACCCATCAAGAAGACCATCAGTGTGTAACTTGCTCATTTTTCCATTATTTTCCATTTTAGCAGATGCTCTTATCCAGAGCAACTAGGGATAAGTGCCTTGCTCAAGGGCACATGGACAGATTCTTCACCTACTCTGCTTGGGATTCGAACCAGAGACATTTCGGTTACTGGCCCAATGCTCTTAACTACTAGGCTACCTGCTGCCTAGGCGCAAAAGACTACATGAAAATCTATTATTCAAAGAAAACAGACGGTTTTCAACAAAAAATAGTATATAAGCAGATTTATAATCCTGTAAAAACACTGCTCAGCTGTATATTCAAAGACAAACATTCAAAACATTGAGAATCACAAAATGTTTCCCCAGTGGATTTTTCAGTCATAAAAGAAGACCAGTCAAGTGCGGTTTAACGTTTAGCTAGAATAAGAAAGACTGCGGTGTCTTGATGGTAAATGACGTGACATAAATCTACAGTAAATGGCATATGTAAAATGACTGTATTAGGGCTTGGGTACCATTTTGGTTTTGTCTTTGTTTTTCTCTAACCTGAGGGCAAGTTAAGTAGTCTTCGAGAGACAAAGGTGGTTCTATGTCTCAAATAGTGTGCCACCAAATTTCTGTTGACAGGGCTTCTTATTAAGTTTGTGGTTGCTGATGCTTGAATTCTGAGGAACACTTTGGTTGTTCCACTGACATTTTATTTGACTTATGTGCCACCACAAATAGAACAAATTTCCTCAAGACAGTGACAGAGGCCGTTGTAATGCCATTCTTAATATGTTGTTATATGTTGATGGATGATGTTAGGAGCTGCGTTGAGTTAATAAAGAATCATTTATACATTTTTTGCACGATGAAAAGAAAATATCTGATAATAGAATAAACTCTTTTGCCGCTACTGCATTTAGAGATTCAGTTCCCTGCAGAAGACATTTGGAACGAGGATTTCATGTTTCATTTGAAAGTTATCGATTCAGCTCCAAGTCTATCCTACAGTGATCAATGGTTAACTCAAATAAAGGCTTGGCAGGAGGTTTATACAAAATGTCTTCAGATCATTCCGAAAGGTTCAATCCATTTGTTACCATTGGTGCTCGTTTAGACAACCCTCAACCTCTATTTCTTAAGATTACATCTCTCTTCTTTCTCTATCATAACAAGTTGTTGAGGGACATTATTAATACGCATATCATTCTTTCATCATTACTATTCTGTAAGTAATTTGCACAGGCAGAATATCTGTATTCAGATATATTAAATTGTCACATTTCTCACCCTGGTCTGTATGAACCTATTAGGGGATTCCATAATTAAATTGAACGAGTATTGCAAGAGTATCGCACATGAAAAAACGTCATGTAAAATAGTATTTTTAAAAGCAGACAGAGCATGAGACATGCATGAGACCTCTAAATCCAATGACGGAATAGTGTCTTCATCTGGTATAGCTAGGTGGCTAGGCAGACTGCCGTGTGTCTGATAACATCAGTAGGAAGTTAAACAAAATACGTTTTTTCTTCAAAACTGCCATCTTTCAGTCTGACGGTTACTGTAAACACCATTCCAGCGCACAACATTATAAGACATACTATTGCACATTCCTTCACCCTGTTTTTTAGTAGGAGAAATGTCTCAAACGCTTTTGCCAAGAGAAAGCTCACAACATTATATAAAAGTGGCATCCTTTGTAGCAGAGTAACACAAGGTTCAGTTATAGCATTTATAATAAAATACTTGTGTGAAACTACAGAATAGCAGAAAGTTCACAGCAGAGGACTCTCTGCTATTCTCTCAACACTCCTTGTCTTTCAACCTCATGGCAAAATATCCTCTTTCTTGATATACAGTTGTTGTGCCAGTAAGGTGCCAATTGGAACACTCGCTACAGAAAATATCTCTTCATATTTCCACATTTTGAATTATGACAAACTTCTTAGGAGATGTAAAACGAACTCCTTTCAGGCTGGTTTCCGGCCTTGATTTTGATGTCTGCATAACATCCCATGGAAGTTGAGGACATCCCAGTTATGATCGCAATTTGCGTAATGGGAAAGGTTGTACAAGCCCACATCTAAACCCAGATGTTAGATGAATCAAAAATGATATTCGTATCAAGTGGACCAAATTCAAATGACTTTTGTTCCTTGTACACAAAATTGCCTTACAGTCCCAATAGGATTTAGCAGTTGTACACCATGCACATACAAGCACTGTTCCTAAAACATAAACTCGATCAAAATATTAAAGAGGTGATGAGAGGTACCCACTGGGCAAAAGCTGGTTGACTCAATGTTGTTTCCACGTCATTTCACCTCAAAATGTAAATGTGTTGACGTTGAATAAAGGTGGATTTGCAAAAAGTCATCAACGTAAGGGAATTTCGTATTTTTTCCCCCCAACCAACTTTTAACCTAAATCAAATGACATGGTGAAATGTGTGGTTGACTTCACATTGAAGTCACGTTACTTGACAACTCAACCAAATGTAAATCAAAACTATACATTGAACTGACATCTGTACCACTGCCCAGTGAGTAACTACAAATATCGAAGTTCCGTTGGACGTCGTCTTGGCACAGACACAGCTAATGTACTATCAAAGTTCATGGTTTGCAATGATTCCGCAATGCAACATTTGTCAACCTAGAAACCTACTGCTGTTAAAAGCAGCCTTCACACATTTAGGTTTGTATAGTATATGAAAATGCATTTTGTGAATTTATATAACCCCAGTGTGTAGGAGAGAAAAGGCATGCATTTGCCCCTCAACTATAATACCAGGACAAGTAAACGCATAGAAAAATTGTTTTAAATATAGTCCTCATTTTATTAACAGAGGCCAAATAAATTCATCACATTGTATTTACAAAGAAAGGCAATAAATATCTTATAATAGTCATAAAATTGTTTTTGCATACATTTAAAAAAACAAATTCATAAACGTGTCATGTTGTTAGTAGCATCTCATACAAAACCTGTCAGGTGGTAGACAAATATATAGGCTACTACAGCTCTACCCAGGAATAGAGGCTGAACTTTGTCATCAATGGTAATGATCTACCATGTTCTGTAGGGATCACAACTCCTCTGGTTGTCTGGTCTATTATTGGCTGCAGTCTGTTTCCCGAATCCAAGATAAGCATATTTCTGGTTGTACGGTTTTCAGGGTTTGAGAGTTAGGTCTTACAACACAGAGATAGTGGGTGGATAGGATGAATCTATACCTGTCTTAGTACACATTTGAACAATTCAGTGCTCTCGACATTATAACTGGCTTGATTGAACACATTGTTAAAGATTAACAGTTTTTGGGATGTCTCTTTGAACATGGGTGCTTGGGTGCACCATGAACAACCAGAAATACAATCCACCTTTTGGTTGTAGGCCTATGAAAAGCAGGGCAAAATTGGTGGATGCAGATGTTAATAATAACAGAAAGCTTGCTCTGTGTCAAAAATGATTCTGAAGTATATCAGATAACATCATATAAGGCAGTGTTTGAAAAGCTGTCCAGTATTCATTAGGCTTGTTTCAACTTTCTACCACAGTAAGACAAGAAAGGCTAAAGGTGTGATATTATGTTTCCATTGTAATAGTCAGTTAACTTCTGAGCCACATCAACTGAGGTTCAACAAAACTACAACCCCGTCTGTCTGATACCTGGCTAGTCAAAGCATGTTGAATCATCAGTTGTACAAAAATGTCAAGGAAATCACACTGTACACATCGTGTTCAGCGCATTCCAGCCAGAGTAGCCAACGATTCAGGCAGAAGGTATCAACACAGAGGGAGAGTTGGGGGAGAGAGAGTGGGCACTGTCAAATATTGCACTCAAAGCTACACAGTTATCTAGGTAGACTGTGTCACCTGCCACTGTCACCTCTTTCCGTTTCGTCTCCTTGGCGTCTGATTCCAGTAGAAATACGGGATCCATGTTGTCGGGGGGGTGACACAAACAAAACTGACAGGTATTCCAATAAAATCTAGCGCTTTCTTTTTATAACATTTATAAACTCATGCTTCCACCCTCATTGTCAGAAATATGCCTTCAGTTTGTAATTCAAAGGAGCAGAAGATAAGCAATAAGGGTCCTTTGTCATTCTTAGTTTATCCGATATAAATAAAATAAGACACATTATAATAATTATAACAACTCAGAAACATCCAACATTTGGGAGATGTTCAATGTTCCTGAAATATAAAAATAAAACATCTTTGAATGTTTGTTCTTTTTTTGTCGTCGTTCTTTTTACAGAAGAATCTTGTGATTTCCTTGGAAAACAGTGTGTCTGATGTCCATCGGACCATCAGTTAGTTTCGGGGTTCTGTTTTAAGCGACGCGCCCTTCGTGTCCGCTTAGTTACTGTAGTGAAACGGAACTCTTCCAGTGGGTCCACCTTGCCCTTTGGGTGGCGTTTCATGAAATGCACTTCCTGTTGTGTTTGTGTGGTCCGCGATCCTTTTTTGGGCCTCCCCTTCCTGTTGAAGCCTAGGTACCACCCTTTGTACTTGGCCGACACGAGAGCTGTGTAATTGTTCTCCAAGAATTCTTCCACAAAGACGCACTCCTGATTCCTTCCATTGAGCTGCAAGGAAAACAACATGGTTTTAGACACTTAGCACCTGGTTTCCAACACTGTGAAAAAATCACTTCCGCCTTCCACAACGGCAAACCATCAAGGAAACCTATTTTACCTACTGCCAAAGAAACATTTCTGTACGTCATATAGGCCAGGAAGAGATGGAACTATTACAGTTGCATAAAGTTGTTATTCATTCGGTTTTAAATTGTGTTTCTGGTATGGCTCTTGTAAGGACACAAACTTTACGAGACATTTCAAACTTTGCTTTTCTCAGTTTTAAACTATGTTTGTATTTAAAAAATAATTATACATTTTTGTGATATACACTTCCATACTTATGTATTTGGACAGTTAAGCTGCATTTGGACGGTGAAGGAACAAACATCACACCTCACAAAAAATGCTAACCTCCCCTGTTATTGGAAATGGTGAGAGGTTAGCATTTTTGGAAGGTATGATCTTTGTTTTTCTAACTTTCTCACACATCATTATTCAGGATTAATTCACGATTATCCATAAACATGGTAGCATCCACATGAACGTGGAAGTGTTCAGAAACATCTTCTATTCTTATTTACAATAAAAGTGACTCCAAAATTACACAATACATTATTCACTATTCAGTTCCTCCTGGGGAAATTTTTCCAAAACACAACCAAAAACTGCAAATGTATCCAACAAGTTTGTAGAGTCACAAGCTTGATGTAGTCATTGCGTGCTAGAAATAGGGGACCAAATACTAAACTTTTAACTAGACATGTATAAAAACACCCTCAAATAAAAGGTGACATTCTGTACTGTCGTCTTAAATGAAACATTTGATCTCAAATCCAAAATGCTGAAGTAAAGAGCCAAATTTTTAAATGTTAGCTTCACTGTCCAAATAAATACGGAGGGGAGTGTATATGCTGCTGTCCAGTGGTGTAACGTACTTTAGTGAAAATACGGTATCTACGGTATTTTCGGTATCTGTACTTTACTATTTATATATATATATATATTTTTTTTAAATGTTTACTTCACTACATTCCTAAAGAAAATGATGTACTTTTTACTCCATACATTTTCCCTGACACCCAAAAGTACTCGTTACATTTTGAAAGCTTAGCAGGACAGGAAAATGGTCTTCAATTCACACTCTTATCAAGAGAACATCCCTGGTCATCCATACTGCCTCTGATCTGACAGGCTTACTAAACACATGCTTCGTTTGTAAATGATGTCTGAGTGTTGGAGCATGCCCTTGGCTATCCATAAATTAAAAGAACAAGAAAATGATGTGGTCAGGTTTCATTAATATAAGGAATTTTAAATTATTTATACTTGTACTTTTGCTTTTGATACTTAAGTATATTTTAGCAATTACATTTACTTTTGATACGTAAGTATATTTAAAACCAAATACTTTTAGACTTTTACTCAAGTAAAATTTTACTGGGTGACTTTCAAATTTACTTGAGTCATTTTCTATTCAGGTATTTTTACTTTTACTCAAGTATGACAATTGGGTACTTTTTCCTTCGCTGCTATTTTACATTGCGCCACCTGGTGAACAAGAGGTATAATTGCAATGGCAATGCTGCTATAAGGCCATTAGCCTGTCAAAGCATTGTGATGATTGCAGTCTATAATTGACTGGTGGAGGATCAAAAGGAAAGCACAGGTTACGTAGCAGGATGCCAGTGAGTTATCAAAAGATTTCTGTCAGGGGTACACTGAGTATAGCACTCTCCATCCTGGCTTGTATGTTCGGCAAGTGAACATATGAAGATTTTATTCCAAAACGCTATATATTTTTTATTTACCTTGATTTAACTAGGCAAGTCAGTTATTAAGAACAAATTCTTATTTTCAATGACGGCCTACATCCACCAGGCTCTGAGAAATAAGTAGTGCTGTTTGGTTTTACACAGTTAAATGTAACGAATAACTACATTTAAAAAAAATATAGAACTGTACAAATTATACATTTGTGACATCAATATTGAAATATAAAAATAAATAAATACAGTAATATGAGGTCGGTATGTAAAACATTTACATTTGACATTTTAGTCATTTACCAGATGCTCTTTTCCAGAGCAACTTATAGTAAGTGCATTACTTTTAAGATAGCTAGCTGAGACGACCACATATCACAGTCAAATATATAGGACACAAACATTCCGTTCCAGCTAAACAATGGATATATAGGGGTTTTGCAAAAAAAAAAAAAAAAAGAACGAAAGTCTATTAATAAAAAATCTGATAAGAGTAATATTTTACACACATATGAAGGAACTCATAAGCAATCGTTTCTGATGAAAAAACACAAATGCAAAACATTTGTGGATATGGCGTTTTGAAAATAAATATTTTTCATCTATTTATGTCTTATGTATGTCTTAGTCTTGCTAAAATATCCGTAAAGTGTAAATCCACAGCTGAAAAAATAACCGCCAGGGCTTCGGTAAAAAGCTAAGGAATGGGAATGGAGAAATGTAACCACTCTTAAATGCATAGACAGAGCTATGGATGCAAGGACTGACCATCCATGATATCAACAGTATACTTGTCACCATGTCTTGAGACTATACAGTGTCAAGTTGAACTAAGCTCATGAAGCACTTATAAGCTATATTCTTCAAGAATCAATGTGTACATATAATTATTTTAGAAGTCCAACAGTGGATGTAGCAACTGTAGATTTCCCCTTTAAAGAGGAACTTTAGCACACATAATAATCCAAAAAAACTTATTGTGTAAAAGTATTTTTTCTAATGTTAGTTATAGTAATGTCTTCATCCACTGGAATCACTCAAAGAATCTGTTATTGGCACTAGGCAAAACATTTGTTTCCTTGAGTAAGATTTGCCACATTCTCTAGCAAGAGAGTAACAACCAAGGATATGCTTACCTTCCCAATGATTTTGCCATTCTTGTTCATACAGATGTAATACTCACTCTCCTTCCCTTTTATTCGAATATGGCTCCCAAAGGTTTCCGTCTCGACAACAAGAAGAGCTAAAGGGGAAGGAGAAACACATTTACTTAATGAATACTTAATGAATACTTTCAACCACTTCATTAAGTTGATACAGACCATTTGAAACAGATAATAACTATTGGTTCATGAAAAATACTCTATAATTGACTTCGCCATCTCCACAGAATAACAAATATACAACTTTAGCCTCATAAACATTTGAAACGACCCATTCTAAACAACCACGCCGGCGGCTTCTTTTGCTCTGGCACAACCTTAACCCCTGTGGGTTCATCTTTGTTTCTGTTCGCTCCTCGCGGGCAAGAGATCTGCCAAACATTTTGGAGCGGTTACGCTCCCTCGGGATTAGGTTTCAGGTTCTCTTTAGTCTGTGCTCACTCAATCAAAAAGTTAAAGATGATCCATTTGTTTAACACACTGGCCTATTCAGTGGCACTCAAGGGAACGGAGGCGGGCGGGCGGGTCCTCAAAAATAGTCCTGTAAAACAATCTTGTAGGTGAGTGGGAAACTCATCTCAGAACTGACGTTGAGCGAGAGAGGGAAGAAGACATGCCGCTCTTTCAACCAGGGAGCAAAGAGGATAAAATGACTGCGGTGAGACTTCTCTGAATGCACAGGTTTGAGAAACACATTGGAGCTCCTGAGAGGAGTTGGAGGAGCTGAGACAGAGACAGCCACAAGTCCCCACTTAGCTGCCCCTCTTCCATCCCTTTCATACTACAATGGAATAAAGCGAGCTGTACCGTGATATCCCGGGTTGAGGAGGGTTTTAGTGTAGTGTCGCTCACTGTGGCCAAGCTTAATAAGAAACCCCACAGCATTCTCAGCGCTGAATCGCAAACGACTGTGCCTGGGACTTATGCATGTACCACTGGAGACTCCAATTGCAACCTGAAACTACAGGTGCAACAACTGCCGTAAAAAAAAAATACTTCTGCCTGTTTCACGTGGATTGTTTTTTTTACAAATGTGACTATGCATTTAGATACATAAGATGCTATCGGACAAATGGTGACATCAATTATGTGGGATTGCATGTGACACATTCTCTAGCCCAGCTCTACTGCCTGGGGAGAATTAGAACTCTGTCTTATCCGCGTGTATATGTGGGGTAGCTGACCTTGTAGTAGCTGAGGCTCCATTTCTCACCCGTGCTTTCTGACCCTCCATTGTGAGGTTGCTGTTATGACTGAGTGAGGATTAGTGCAGAGAGGAGAGAAGAGTGTCTTCCCGAGCGTCCTGTTAAATCAGTGTCAGGGAGTTCACAGGTGCCAGGTACTGGGGCTGAGTGGAGGGGGCAGGGTTGGCAATTCCTCATGGGGAACATTGAATCTGCTTCCACTCAAGCTCTAACAAGCAACGAGAGGAAACCTCGCCTCAGTGCATCTGTGACTGAACACAGTCGACCGGCGGTGCTTGTTGGCGACTCATACATGTGAGTGCAAACAGGCAAGCACTCCCATACAAACGCGTCTAGACCGAAGCCCAACTTTTAATAGAAAATGGGCCATGTCCACAGTGACAAGTAGTGAATATAGCAACTGATAAACCCTCCACAGAGTTGAAAAGAACTATGCCAGGCATCACGCAGAATTACTTTCCATGACAACAATCAGATGTATTTCCACCTCAATATGATCACTGACCAGAACAGTGGAAGGAACACAGCTGAGACACAATGAATAAAGACAATATATACAGTATCTCTAGATGTGCTTTCTCTGTGGCCGGACACGCTCATAGCCTCACATTCCCACACTATTCATAATCTTAATGGCTTAACCAAGCAATCAGTAAGGAGCTGAGTTAGGGTCAAAGTTCACTCATTAAAAATGTAAACCCAACTCTGACCAGTAGCGGTCCAAAATAGGTTGAATGAATCCTGTTTCACATGGGATAAATCCCACAATAAAAGACCATTGATGAGGGGAACTAGCTTGAAGCGTCTGTAAGTGAAGTGCACAGGAATTCTCCCGTACCGTACTTGCCCCCATCGTCTCCGTTGGCGTTGACCTTCTTGCCCAGGATCTGGACGTGCTTGCCCGTGGTGTGGCTGTACAGCTGGTAGATACGGATCTGCTTCCGGCTCAGGTCATCCGGGTTCCGCGTGTGGTTCTCAATATAGATCCTGAAATCGGCTGAGCTCTGTTGAGATTCCTGGAGGAGAAAGACATGACACAGGTGGTCATAGACCAGCTTTTACCAGGGCCTCTGTCGTGAAGCTCTGCTTAAAGGCCAGAAACTGAGGTAACACCTAGGAAGTTGTAAGCTGACATTTTAAGTTCCGTTTGCACATTAAAACTGACAGGTTTCTTCCACACGACATGTTTACAAGGTAATGAAACTGTGCGGCATTGTACAAATTCAAAGGGCACACACTGTAGAAGTTCACCGAGAACAAAAGCACAACATGGTACATGCTTCATTATTATTGCATGTCTTTGTATTGAGGCAGCTGTCTATGCGCCCAGGGATATCTTGAAAACAGTATTCCATTTCCACAAGCAAGCAAGCCACTAGCAATTATACACCTGAAGCATCCAGCCCTGTTACACTATCATCAAACAAATATCTGCCTGAGGGCCCAGTAAGGCCCATAAATCACAGTGGAGATGTGGATGTGATGGCGAGAGGCAGCTTGTACCACAAAAACACACTCGGAGGGAGCCTCTTGTAACATAAATTCGCCATTCAAATATTTCACACTGTTAGCCTGAATGCAAAGGTCTGTTCCGCACTTACAAGTCAGGGCCCAAAAAAACCCGGAAGAAATCGCTGACTTCGACAACACGTCAAAATGAACGCAGCCTGTGTGCCCTGTCACCCAAACCCATATGTGAATGGGAAGGGTAACGTATACTTTCGAAACCCCTGGAATCTCGATTTGCGCCAAGATCCCATTCCCCAGCTGTATCATGTGGTAATTACATAGTAACTGCCTTTTTATGTGGCTTCTCTCAGGTGGCTAATTATATACACATTACATACTCCAACTCCTTGTTGTTTTAACCTCAGAAACTTAATGACATTTAGTGAATGAGAGGGGAAATATGCTCATGGCAGAACAAATCTTTAACACAGGGGGGAAAACAAACCACTGATCTGAACACAAATCCCAGTAGTGTCAGCAAGGTGTCAGCAAAAATGAAAGCAACTAAGAAGCAGAGTCACTTTTGGATGGTCTAGAAACAACGGCAAATACATGAATTGAAAATATGAAACAATTGTACATCGTGTTTAATGTAAGGGATAATCAACAAGGGGCTATGCTTTCTATGATAATTAACGAATGACGTGGTAGTTGTGTTCCACGACACGCTAGCGGAGTGGAACTGACCTTCCACTGAGTTACACTGCTTTCCAGAGAACACATCGAGCCCCAAGCTGACTATCCCTTTATACCATGGCTCTAATTTAACACATTTGCTGCTAAAAATGTGTTCATTTGCCGGTAGAAATGTGCTCAACATCCACTGAAGTATCTAGCAAGTTCACTAGATAGCAACAGTAGTTGACGTGGTAACCAAACAAACAGACTTGCTGGTTGAGCTAACCAAACCATCAGTCGTAGCTTGCTACTATGAAATTAAAATTCAACAATGCCAATGATGTTTTCAATTCGACTTTTGCTTTCAAAAGCAGCTCAAACATAGAACATGCAACAATGAACTATAGCCATTGAATTCTACCGTGCAAATATACTGTGCGTTACGGGGAAATAATACACGCTCTATAATCCCCTTCAAGCCAATCAGAAACATGTATTCAACAATGCCATGGTACAACACTAAAATTAAATTGTTTGCCTAAAACAAAGATGCATCTTAATCAATAAGCAAATCTTATTGAAATCTCTATATCAAACTTCCTTTGAATTTAGTCAATGCTTAGGCGGAGGAACATTAAGAAGGTTATTATGACACACCTCATACTTCCGTACCTAAGAAACAGTGCATCCAATAGAGAATCCAGAACCCCATTAAAGCTTCCACAACTCTAAAAGAGCATTCAAAACTATCATAGAGCAACCAAATCCAATAGAGCATCAACATCTCCATTAAAGCTTCCACAACTCTAAAAGAGCATTCAAAACTATCATAGAGCATCCAAATCCAATAGAGCATCAACATCTCCATTAAAGCTTCCACAACTCTAAAAGAGCATTCAAAACTATCATAGAGCAACCAAATCCAATAGAGCATCAACATCTCCATTAAAGCTTCCACAACTCTAAAAGAGCATTCAAAACTATCATAGAGCAACCAAATCCAATAGAGCATCAACATCTCCATTAAAGCTTCCACAACTCTAAAAGAGCATTCAAAACTATCATAGAGCAACCAAATCCAATAGAGCATCAACATCTCCATTAAAGCTTCCACAACTCTAAAAGAGCATTCAAAACTATCATAGAGCAACCAAATCCAATAGAGCATCAACATCTCCATTAAAGCTTCCACTACTCTGAAAGAGCATTCAAAACTATCATAGAGCCTCCAAATCCAATACAGCATCTTAATAGAGCTTCCAAAACTCACCACGACCCTAGAATGAAATTGTCTTTCTATTATACTACCCCACAAAGTTCACCACCAAGCCAGCATTCACTAAAAATACTTTTAGGATAACTACTGCTTTGGGATTTGTATCAAATCTCTCCATCTCCAAACAAACATAAAGGTGTGTTTTGTAGACAGTTGCATTTTACATGGAGGAAATAAAGGCAAGCCGCTGCAGAGAGCCGAAGGTAAACGCAATCGACCCCAAAAAATATCGGTCCGTCTCCCTCTTCAAAGACGGGACGAAAATGGGTATGGTTGAAACTTTAAAAGTCTGGCACCATCTATGCTGGGAAGCTTAGCCCCCTTGCATCTCAGATACACCTTACCATCTGCGTAACCCACACATAGGTCTACAAAACACTCGACATGCCATCAAGGTTGTGCTACGCAATTGTATTGGTCTATCTAAAGTGTATTTCCTGCAAGAAAGCCTCTACGAGACTTCCTTCTGACCTACCTCTTCTTTGCAGAAGCAATTAGCCATGCAAAGCATGAAGCATATTGATATATATCACCGCAGATATGGGAAGCAATTAAAACTATATTATTGCGATTGCTGTCTCGGTTGGGGGAGATATCAGACAGTTGACACTAGTGTTGTTTTTGCCAATTCCTTTGGAACAAGAGCACATACCCTTACATAACCCAGTTGTCTCCTATTTTTTTAAACCACCAGCTTTTTTCCTCGCCGAGGGGTGTCTTTGTAAGATGTCCCCTTTATTATGAAATGGTAATGCCAGGTTTTATAATCATGATCCCTTGACCCATTTGTTTAGAACATCTCCGACAGAGATGTGATGTCCAAGAGGTAGAATGAGGGATTGTACTCTATGTCTTCATCTATTGCAGCATCATTGGATGGATTGGGCTTCTCCATTAATAATTTGTTTGGCATGAGTGGTTTGTTGACAATCTTAATCCTCATCTTCAATGCAAAGGATTACTTGTTGAACCAACTCTGGAAATGTTAAGATTTTTAAACTAGGTGATATCTTATCACCTCAATCAAGGGGAAGGGATTGGGCACATTGTATGTAATTACTTATCCCTGTATAAATAGCCAGCAATCTTTCTGACTTTTAATAAGCATTAAATTGGAGACAGGGAAAAGAATCAAGTAATTCTCTGTAATCCCTGAGAGATTTGATTGGCATCAACCCTGGTATATGATACTGACTAGACTACAAAACTAACCTCAACAACAGAGGCATGGAAGCATTTCAGGATGTGGGCTAACCGCTGCCTCTCACTGTATCCAACAATATAACATGCTGGTTTCCAAACTACCCTTTGTATCTGCTATTCATTTACACCAAATACATCATGACAAATAAACTGAACTCAAAATAACCAACACATTCATGCCCAAACGCATTCATTTTTTATATTAGGCAACAGTTAAATCTAACTCCATGCAGCATGTTACACTCCATAATAGTGAATGTGGATTTTTACTGACGTTTGCTATAGACAACCAAGTTATTAACAAATAAATCGCATGCGTAAAAGATGCGGGGTTAGTGCGGTTTATACTATTATTACAAAATAGATCCACGAGGCTGAAATTGATCAAAATAGCTAATTATCCTTATCTAAATGTCCTTGAAATGTATTTTCATCTCAGTTTTTTCTCTGTCTCAATGCTGGTTGCCTGGCTCAATTGTGCGCGGTGGGTTTATCTGGTGCACTCGAGGATGCCTCGTTCATTAGCGAGATGCAAAAGGATAGTTTCCTCTACATTCCAAACCTATTTCCTTACAATAAAATGTACTATATTTTAACAAGGGTAGAGTTACTTTGCTTGTATTTTTGTTTGACGAACAACAAACATCGATCTTTAATTTGGGAATTGTGTTCATCTTATCTAATTAAAGTAACATTAAAAAGTAACTGAAATCTGAGAAAAAGAACCAGCGCGTCTAACCAAGGTATGTTCAAGGTTGCCAAGTGTCCACAAGCTAAAATAGTGTATAGTTACTCTCTCCAATTGTATGAGTATTTGTTCATAAAAAATCCAGAATGGGTCCAGCAAAATCACACACACACACACACACACACACACACACACACACACACACACACACACACACACACACACACACACACACAGTGTTCAAAACCAGAACAATCAAATCAACCTACCTGGAGGTGGAAATAGAGGACCAGAACATGTAAACACCTGGAGAGAGAAAAGGGAGGAGGGGGTTAATCATAAGCAATTACATAAAATATAAACGGCTATATCCATACCTGAATGTCAACGGTAGCAACTATGAAGCTTTTAGCGACTTCTATTGGTAAGAATGTACGTGTTTTGAGAAACGAAAGTAATAGAAAGATGGAATCCTTACAGGTATATGAACCTCGAAGGCACAACAGACATCTTGACTTGCTGAAATACACCTGTTTCCACAGTTTTAAAGCCCCGAGAGAAGTTGAGGATAGACCCGCCAGCGTCCTTACGCACACAATCCCGGAGGTGTCTATGAAACCCAGTGTAATGATAAATAACTGGAGTGCAAAAATGTCACTGCATGCAACATTAGGTGCTTCCTTGTTGTAAGAAAATGATCCAGAGGGAAAAGGTAGCGTATTGTTTCTTGTCCGCCTCCAAATCTCCTAGCTCCGCTCTCACGGTCCGTTTAGACAGCGGTATCTTGCCAGGCGCGGAAATATTCAACTTACAACCATTGCTTAGTAGATTTCCCCTTGTTTAAAAATCCATTGCGCGCACCCTCTTTCCTCCCAAAAGGTGCTCCTCCAAAGATCAGAGGTACTTCAGTTCCGTCCGTACCTGCGGGGGATATCTACACATTGCAAGGATCATTTTAAATCTTCCGACTCCACAGTGGAAAAATGGCAAAAGGGGACAAGTGCGTAAAATCGAATATGAAAATAAATATTTTTTTATGTGGAATACCTCGCGTTCTGATAAAAAAGTTAGTGTTATCCAGAGGGTAGCTATAAATATGAAACCTGAATCTAACGTAACGGCAGATCTTCGTAGCAGGGGCGATGGTGTAATGCCTGTCAGTGGAGTATCTGCGGCTAAGGATTTGGGCACAGTGAGGTTTTTCTGTTGGTGGTGGGTGGAAACTGTCAGCGGTTTGCACCTGATAGGGTAATCTTTGAGAGGCCATCAGTTTGGAGAATGTTTTCCTCTAGTCAGAAATGATAGTGATTGGGAGGGAGTTGGTACAAGGAGGAACACACGAATTGATGGACTTGTTTTGACCTTTTTTAGAGACTTTTGTATATAGGCTACATTTTATTTGGAACAATTCGATATTACCTTAAAAGCAGGTGTAAGCCTATTTCAAGTTCCAAATAGTTTACTTGGGCGAATAGTGGATTCTCATTTGAAGCTTAAATCATATTTTGTATTTTTCATAAATGCCTATCTGTTTTTTTAATATATATTTGTTATTCAGTGTTAGTACTATTAATATCGAATTAATATTAGTTTATTATTGCAGCAGTTTTTGTTGTATTACCTTTGTAATGATAAACAATGTGTAATGTATTTTCAGAACACAATATTACAAAATTGTGTGCCGAGTTGGTAAGGCAACAGTCAAGACTACTCTTTCTCGGCTTCTCTTGTTTTCAGGTTATGTTGGAGGTCACTTCGTTTGTGGATTGGGCTTTACTCTCCCAGACAGCATTGAAATGCAGGTTGTTGTGGAACTCGATTTTTCAATAATGTGCTATAACTTATCCCGCATTTAAATGAAAGAGAGGTGTGAATGTGTTTACGAGGCCCTCTGAACTCGCAGTGGAATGATCGATCATCCCTCCCGCCACTTAGGACCATTGTGTGATTCCCCTTTATTGTCCTATTAGAACGGGAATTACAGCATTCCATCCTCATTGCATTTCAAATAAAAATTCATAATTTTCCCATATGGTTAGAGGTACCTATTTAAACTATAGTTGATTGCACTTTGAATAGCCGGCAAGAATGAGGGTGGCTGTGTGAATCAATATAATGCCAAAATATTATCCCCAGAATTGTGAAATTCTGTACCTATGTAAAATACATATGTACTACCAGAATTCAAAGCTCCTAGGTCCTCCATTGACAAAATTCCAAAAATCCTAATTGCACAAAACATTATAATTTATGATAGGAACAGTTGAATTAACACAAGGTGTGAATGTCTGATGATTAGATTGACCTGGGGCTTCCATTTGGTGTACATCCAAAATACTTACAATCAACAAAAGACAATATGTTTGAAGCATTGGCTTGCAGTCCAAAATGAAGCTTTTTGAAAAGTGATTAAAACCACAGGCATGATAAACTATAATTATGATACTGCACAAAAGGAGCCAGCATTGAGTAGATACTCATAAACCAGGAGCTGTGGCACAGAGTGAACAGAGCTGTGTCTTTGATGTGCTGCTCAACTGTGTGACACTTGTAGCAAGCTTCAAAAGAAGAAGCTCCTGCATTCTGCTTACCTGCACATTTTCACTTTTTTTCTACTGCCTCGGCCAGATGTTGAAAAAGCTTGGTGGCAATCTTAAAATAAATGATGGAGACTCGTGAAAATAAAAAGTCCTTGTTCACTGTTTTGTGGCACTTCTATGGTATCTACCCCTCTGGTAGAACCACGTTACAGCAGGTATGACACATGGAGAAACTTTTCCATTCAATAGTTTATTCTAGGATGGAGGATACATTGCATTGACCGTGGACTCTAATCAGTCACATTAAGCGACACGAACTACGGCGTGTCAGATTTGTTCTTAGAAACATTTACATTTAGAATTTAGACTAAGTGGCTATGAAGGTGGGTCAGAATTGTGATCAACAATTGAGAATTTTTTCTTGGGTGGAAAGTTGAGCCTACTGGTTGACAATGACTAGAGTTGAGGTTTATGAATGGGGAGCTGTCTCAGTCCTTCTGAGGAGAGGAGGGGGAGGTGGGCAGGCAAGCCAGCAACTCAAGAGTTAGGATTAGGTTACCCACAAAGCTTACCCACAGCGACTGACTGAGTGAAGAAAAGAACAAGCAAGTAAGCTAATGGTCTTGGGATAAACCCCACAGCCGCAAAAGAGAGTTTGTTACAAAATGCACCGTGGCTTTGCACCATCATCGCTACCGGTAGATGTCTGAGACTGTGTCGTGACGGTCATCAGGAATGTGGAGAATATCTCATTGACGCTAGAAAAAAAAGGCGGGGTGAAAAAAGCTATACGAGGGCGGTCAGCCAGGGGTTCAAAGGGCCTAGCAGGCCTTTAAGCTTGACAAAAGAACTTGGAAGTTCTGTAAGTGAATTCCAATGTACTATATTAGTGTCAGGACCCCCCTGCCACCCCCTTTCCTCCCCTCACTTCCCACTTTCATCTCCGACACGAACATATCGACTGGGGGGGTCGGGTGTTTTTTTGGGGGGGCATCTACATCCTATTGAATTCTCAAGGTGAGGGGACGGCCGAGAAGGACCTAGTGGCTCGTATAAGCCGTCCAGACCCTTTTCACTCCAAGTCACAGCCCAACGAGCGTGTGAGGAGGCGGGGATAGCCTCTTCCTCTCATCTCCCAGGAATCAACCCAACCCCATTAGTATATTGGCGGCCCCTTTCACACTGTTGGCTTAGCTCTTTGGCCCTGGGCCCCCGGAGTCCCGTGGCGTAAGGTGGGCTAGTCAGGAGCAGGTCACCGCGGGGTCGCGACACCTCGGTGTGCGATAGGGTGACGGAGAGAGTGCCCAGAAGAGTGTCGCTGAGAGAGAGGGCGAGCCTTGAAGAAAAGCTGGGAAGCATTTTGTATTTTGTAATTTGTCCCCCATCACATTTGCTTGGAGTCATTTAGGGCATCTTTGCCTTGAAGTTTGGGGCCACAGTGTGTGTGTGGGTGTGTGTGCCTTGAAGTTGGGGGCCACAGTATGTGTTTGTGAGAGAGAAAGAGACCATGTGAGTGTGGGGTCAAAATTAAACTATTGCTCCTCGACAAGAAATCTCAGAGTACCGCGATACATGCAGAACCTATTGACAAATCCATTAGCTTCAGTACCCAGCATGACACTAATGATGGTATTTCCCCCTCTCAGTTCAACAGAGGTCTTACGTACACACATAAAAAACAAACACACAGTATGGATCCCTCGCCACTAGTTGCTAACATATGATATCATTTTCATGATGTATTTGCACGCCTCACTAAACTCCTCTTACAATTACTCTCAGGCTCCAGGTTAATGGATGGTGAAAAAGGCAACTGCCAAAAACTGTCATGATGTAGTAAAAACAATTGTTTCATAACACTGATCAATGAGCCACATACCTCTACTTTTCTGGTCCATTTTGTATCTTTGGCATAATATGAAGATTCACTTGGATAGCAGAGGCTAATGTTGGGGGCTCATTTAACCTGTCAAACCAATGCTGAATTCTATGAGTTATGCGCTAACGACATAATAACTGCTAAGAATTGGGTGGACCTGTGAAAGAAGTTTCAGGGAGCAAAATGAAGTAATTTGTTGTCAGCTCTTGAAGTTTTTCTGCATCGAAATGACCCCCTAATTGTTTGTTGGATTGCTGTAATTACCAATTTAAGGTGCTGGTTGTTGGTAATGTGGCACAAAATTGCTGCAAGATTTGGAGAACCTGGTCAGAATGGTTGACTCAATCCATACTGTCAGCTTTCAGTTTTGAAGACTGGAAAGTGTCAAAAAAAGTTATACAGCTGTACATACACAACCATATATTTGAAAGAAGTGTCTAAATGCGTAACCATTTTGTAACTTCGACAACAAATTAAAAACACCTCCAAAAAGAGGCTTCCATGAGATTATACCCGTGTCGACACCATGCCACAGCCCTCCAACCTCATGACCTAGTCAACCCACCTAAGGCAGTAAACACTTTGATTTGAAGTCATTACCATCAAGTCAATGGGCGAGAAGTATTTAGTGAGTGTTTAAAGGTTAAAACCTGTTAACAGAATAGATCAACCCATCTAATTGCTGTTAAACTGTGGAGTGGGCGAGTATACTGTTTCAGGTAGAGGTGGGCTTTGAGAATGTAGTCCCATTTCACTCCTAGAGGTCAGCTGTATGGTTAGGATTGGATTAACATGGCGCTGGAGAACAAGGCTGACATTTTACGTATTCCTAACCAATTGTGTTTTTTTGTTTGTTTCTTTGCGTAACTTGTTTTTTTAACTTATTTTGTACATAATGTTGCTGCTACTGTCTCTTATGACCGAAAATAACTTCTGGACATCAGAACTGCGATTACTCACCACGGACTGTCAGAATCCTTTTTTTCCTTAACGTGTCTGACAGAATGATATACTGCTTTCCCGTCATTTGCGTGAAGAGAAGGCAGAGAAAAAGGGGCAAGAGGGTGGGCTGCCTTCTGAGAATTTGTAGGCGATCTAATAAACCCCCACTTCCTTCCATTCTGCCAGCAAACGTGCAATCTCTGGAAAATTAAATTGATGACCTACGCGGAAGTTTAAACTACCAACGGGACATTCAAAACTGTAACATCTTATGCTTCACGGAGTCGTGGCTGAACGACGACATTATCAACATACAGCTGGCTGGTTATACGCTGTATCGGCAGGATAGAACAGCGGTGTCTGGTAAGAGAAGGGGCGGCGGACTATGTATTTTTGTAAATAACAGCTGGTGCACGATATCTAAGGAAGTCTCGAGGTTTTGCTCGCCTGAGGTAGAGTATGTCATGAGAAGCTGTAGACACACTATCTACCTAGAGTGTTTTCATCTGTATTTTTCGTAGCTGTCTACATACCCCCACAGACTGATGCTGGCACTAAGACTGCACTGAATGAGCTGTATTCCGCCATAAGCAAACAGGAAAACGCTCACCCAGAGGTGGCACTGCTAGTAGCCAGGGACTTTAATGCAGGGAAACTTAAATCCGTCTTGCCAAATTTCTATCAGCATGTTAAATGTGCAACCGGAGGGAAAAAACTCTGGCCACCTTTACTCCACACACAGAGACGCATACAAAGCTCTCTCTCGCCCTCCATTTGGCAAATCTGACCACAATTCTATCCTCCTGATTCCTGCTTACAAACGAAAATTAAGCAGGAAGCACCAGTGAATCGATCAATAAAAAAGTGGTCAGATGAAGCAGATGCTAAGCACAGACTGGAAAATGTTCCGGGATTCCTCCGATGGCATTGAGGAGTACACCACATCAGTTATTGGCTTCATCAATAAGTGCATCGATGACGTCGTCCCCACAGTGACCGTATGTACATACATTTACATTTACATTTAAGTCATTTAGCAGACGCTCTTATCCAGAGCGACTTACAAATTGGTGCATTCACCTTATGACATACCCCAACCAGAAGCCATGGATTACAGGCAACATCCGCACTGAGCTAAATGTTGGAGCTGCTGCATTAACCTGGAAGCTTATAAGAAATCCCGCTATGCCCTCAAACGAACCATCAAACAGGCAAAGTGTCAATACAGGACTAAGATCGAATCATACTACACCGGCTCTGACGCTCATCGGATGTGGCAGGGCTTGCAAGCCATTACAGACTAAAAAGGGAAGCACAGCCGAGAGCTGCCCAGTGACACGAGCCTACCAGACGAGCTAAACAACTTCTATGCTCGCTTCGTGGCAAATAACACTGAGACATGCATGAGAGCACCAGCTGTCCTGGAAGACTTTGTGATCCCACACTCCACAGCCGATGTAAATAAGACCTTTAAACAGGTCAACATTTACAAGGCCGCAGGGCCAGACGGATTACCAGGACGTGTACTGTAAGCATGCGCTGACCAACTGGCAAGTGTCTTCATTGACATTTTCAACATTTTCCCTGTCTGAGTCTGTAATACCAACATGTTTTAAGCAGACCACCATAGTCCCTGTGCCCAAGAACACTAATGTAACTTGCCTAAATTACTACCGACCCGTAGCACTCAAAGTGCTTTGAAAGGCTGGTCATGGCTCACATCAACACCATTATTCCAGAAACCCTAGACCCACTCCAATTTGCATACCGCCATAACAGATCACAAATAATGCAATTTCTATTGCAGTCCACACTGCCCTTTCCCACCTGGACAAAATGAACACCTATGTGAGAATGTTATTCATTGACTACAGCTCAGCGTTCAACACCATAGAGCCTTCAAAGCTCATCAATAAGCTAAGGACCCTGGGACTAAACACCTCCCTCTGCAACTGGATCCTGGACTGGCCGTGATCAGAGACCTGGCCGTGTGGTGCCAGGACAACAACCTCTCCCTCAACGTGATCAAGACAAAGTAGATGATTGTGGACTACAGGAAAAAGAGGACCGAACAGGCCCCCATTCTCATCGACAGGGCTGTAGTGGAGCAGGTTGAGAGCTTCAAGTGTCCTGGGTGTTCACATCACCAACAAACTAACATGGTCCAAGCACACCAAGACAGTCGTGAAGAGGGCACGACAAAACCTATTCCCTCTCAGGAGACTGAAAAGATTTGGCATGGGTCCTCAGATCCTCAAAAGGTTTTATAGCTGCACCATCGAGAGCATCCTAACTGGTTGCATCACTGCCTGGTATGGCAACTGCTCGGCCTCTGACCGCAAGGCACTATAGAGGGTAGTGCGTACGGCCCAGTACATCACTGGGACCAAGCTTCCTGCCATCCAGGACCTCTATACCAGGCGGTGTCAGAGGAAGGCCCTAAAAATGGTCAAAGACTCCAGCCACCTTAGTCATAGACTGTTCTCTCTGCTACCGCATGGCAAGCGGTACTGGAGCACCAAGTCTAGGTCCAAGAGGCTTCTTAACAGCTTCTACCCCCAACCCATAAGACTCCTGAACATCTAATCAAATGGCCACCCAGAATATTTGCATTGACCCCCCTTTTACGCCACTGCTACTCTCTGTTGTTATCATTTCTGCATAGTCACTTTAATAACTCTACCTACATGTACATATTACCTCAACTAACCTGTGCCCCCGCACATTGACTCTGTACCGGTATCCCCCTGAATATAGTCTCGTTATTTTACTGCTGCTCTTTAATTACTTGTTACTTTTACTTCTTATTCATATATTTTCTTTAACTGCATTGTTGGTTAGGGGCTCGTAAGTAAGCATTTCACTGTACAAATCAAATCAAATCAAATTGTATTTGTCACATACACATGGTTAGCAGATGTTAATGTGAGTGTAGCGAAATGCTTGTGCTTCTAGTTCCGACAATGCAGTAATAACCAACGTGTAATCTAACCAAACAATTTCACAACAACTACCTAATACACACAAGTGTAAAGGAATGAAGAATATGTAAATAAAAATATATGAATGAGTGATGGTACAGAACGACATAGGCAAGATGCAGTAGATGGTATCTAGTACAGTATATACATATGAGATGAGTAATGTAGGGTATGTAAACATATAAAAGTGGCCTTGTTTAAAGTGGTTAGTTATACATGTATTATATCAAGATGGCAAGATGCAGTAGATGGTATAGAGTACAGTATATACATATGAGATGAGTAATGTAGGGTATGTAAACATTATATGAAGTGGCATTGTTAAAAGTGGCTAGTGATAAAAAAATGTAATCAATTTTTACATTGTTAAAGTGGCTGGAGTTGAGTCAGTATGTTGGCAGCAGGCACTCAATGTTAGTGGTAGCTGTTTAACAGTCTGATGGCCTTGAGATAGAAGCTGTTTTTCAGTCTCTCGGTCCCTGCTTTGATGCACCTGTACTGACCTCGCCTTCTGGATGATAGCGGGGTGAACAGGCAGTGGCTCGGGTGGTTGTTGTCCTTGATGATCTTTATGGCCTTCCTGTGACATCGGGTGGTGTAGGTGTCCTGGAGGGCAGGTAGTTTACCCCCGGTGATGCGTTGTGCAGACCTCACTACCCTCTGGAGAGCCTTACAGTTGTGGGTGGAGCAGTTGCCGTACCAGGCGGTGATACAGCCCGACAGGATGCTCTCGATTGTGCATCTGTAAAAGATTGTGAGTGCTTTTGGTGACAAGCCAAATTTCTTCAGCCTCCTGAGGTTGAAGAGGCGCTGCTGCGCCTTCTTCACCACGCTGTCTGTGTGGGTGGACCAATTCAGTTTGTCTGTGATGTGTATGCCGAGGAACTTAAAACTTACTACCCTCTCCACTACTGTCCCATCGATGTGGATAGGGGGGTGCTCCCTCTGCTGTTTCCTGAAGTCCACGATCATCTCCTTTGTTTTGCTGACGTTGTGAGGTTGTGAGTGTGAGGTTCTTTTCCTGACACCACACTCCGAGGGCCCTCACCTCCTCCCTGTAGGCCGTCTCGTCGTTGTTGGTAATCAAGCCTACAACTGTAGTGTCGTCTGCAAACTTGATGATTGAGTTGGAGGCGTGCATGGCCACGCAGTCGTGGGTGAACAGGGAGTACAGGAGAGGGCTGAGAACGCACCCTTGTGGGGCCCCAGTGTTGAGAATCAGCGGAGTGGAGATGTTGTTACCTACCCTCACCACCTGGGGGCGGCCCGTCAGGAAGTCCAGTACCCAGTTGCACAGGGCGGGGTCGAGACCCAGGGTCTCGAGCTTGATGACGAGTTTGGAGGGTACTATGGTGTTAAATACTGAGCTGTAGTCGATGAACAGCATTCTCACATAGGTATTCTTCTTGTCCAGATGGGTTATGGCAGTGTGTAGTGTGGTTGCGATTGCGTCGTCTGTGGACCTATTGGGGCGGTAAGCAAATTGGAGTGGGTCTAGGGTGTCAGGTAGGGTGGAGGTGATATGGTCCTTGACTAGTCTCTCAAAGCACTTCATGATGACGGAAGTGAGTGCTACGGGGCGGTAGTCGTTTAGCTCAGTTACCTTAGCTTTCTTGGGAACAGGAACAATGGTGGCCCTCTTGAAGCATGTGGGGACAGCAGACTGGGATAAGGATTGATTGAATATGTCCGTAAACACACCATCCAGCTGGTCTGCGCATGCTCTGAGGACGCGGCTGGGGATGCCGTCTGGGCCTGCAGCCTTGCGAGGGTTAACACGTTTAAATGTTTTACTCACGTCGGCTGCAGTGAAGGAGAGTCCGCAGGTTTTGGTAGCGGGCCGTGTCAGTGGCACTGTATTGTCCTCAAAGCGGGCAAAGAAGTTGTTTATTCTGTCTGGGAGCAAGACATCCTGGTCCGCGACGGGGCTGGTTTTCTTTTTGTAACCCGTGATTGACTGTAGACTCTGCCACATACCTCTTGTGACTGAGCCGTTGAATTGCGACTCTACTTTGTCTCTATACTGACACTTAGCTTGTTTGATTGCCTTGCGGAGGGAATAGCTACACTGTTTGTATTCGGTCATGTTTCCGGTCACCTTGCCCTGATTAAAAGCAGTGGTTTGTGCTTTCAGTGTCGCGCGAATGCTGCCATCAATCCACGGTTTCTGGTTTGGGAATGTTTTAATAGCTGCTGTGGGTACGACATCGCCGATGCACTTGCTAATAAACTCGCTCACCGAATCAGCATATTCGTCAATGTTGTTGTTTGAGGAGGAAGGTCTACACCTACACCTGTTGTATTCGGCACATGTGACTAATACAATGACATTTTATTTGATACAATGCCCCTTCTGATGGACCACCAGTAAGCCATGTAGCTTCTTAGCGATAGCAGCAACCGCATTAGGTAGGAGTCCCCTCAGCGCAGGAGGGTGCCCCTTCAGCTAGCCTCAACCTGCAACTCCACTCAGCCTAATGGTTGAGCCCAATCCATTCGCCTGTCTCGCACCTCTTTAGAGCCTCCTCACCCCTTTGTTCTGACAATACACAAACGGCCATTCAAATGGGGGGACTCTGTAATCAGTGAAATACTAGCCTCTGGGCTTTGTAGAGAAGAAAAAAGAGAGAAGAAGAGAGAGAACTAGAAGGAGAGAGAGGGGGGGGGGGGAATCCATCCATGACCAATCAGCTCTAACTACCTGTCTGGGCTTTTAGCTGCAGATGTTATTTGCAGAAGGAAAAAATTAGCTTTTCCAGATGTAGATTTGAAGATTAAAAAGGCGAGCAGACTGATACCTCCACCCACTGTAAAACACTGAATTAGCCGACACCCTTGGAGTTTCTGTTGTTGTTGCTTGAGTGTCTTCATTTTTGAGGAGGGGAAACACTATGTTATAGACTACATTTTTGCTGTGAAATCTGCATCAACGGATTTCCTTTATGATAACTCACTAAACACTAGTTATTAACATCATGATATTAACTGCGAGGAGTGTCTAGATTCATGCGCAACGGTGTTGCAAAAAATTACTAATTCTCTTTGCTCAAATAGGAATAACACCTGGGTGTTTTGTATTGTCAGTTATAAATCAATCCACCACCACTTGAGTAAAATGGTACATTTTCTTTGCAAGAAGACCTGTATATTCTCCAACCTTAGCAGAATGTGCAGGGGCGGACGTTAAGTGGGGCCAAACAGCAACTGATCCTTCCACTAGATGAGTTGTCTGGGAACATTGTTTTATGAGTGTTCAGTGTTCAATGCTACACGTGCGCTACAATTTATTCATGTTCTGTCCAAAAATCGCATTTGAAGCCAGGTGTGTGTCTTCCGTGCAAAAGAAATAGATATTAAATCAGTTCTAATGAAGTGCATGTTGACGATTAAGCTTATGGATGAGTGTAAACTGTGTGTCTACAACAATATACAATATGTTGTTTAACATGCAAAACAATACATAATACTATGAATATGTAGCAATTTAGATAAAACGTTTTTCCCAAAATAGATATCAGAAGAATACTTTTAAAAGCACTATATTATACATAAATGATCAGCCTAACACGTTCATGTGATTCTGCTAACTTGAAATATGATATGGTGTAAAGTAACTAAGTAAAAATACTTTGAAGTACTACTTAAGTATTTTTTGTGGGGGTAGTAAAAATACTATTTATATTTGACAACTTTTACTTTTATTCCTCTACATTTCTAAAGAAAATATGTACTTTTTAATCCTACATATTTTCCCTGACTCACAAAAGTACTTTTTACATTTTGAATGCTTAGCAGGACAGGAAAACGGTCCAATTCACGTACTTACTGTATCAAGAGAACATCCCTGGTAATCTTTACTGCCTCTGATCTGGCAAAGGCACCAAACACTAATGCTTTGTGTGTAAATTATGTTGGCGTGTGCCCATGGCTAGCCATAAAATAAAATAGAAATTGTGCCGTCTGATTTGCTTAATATAACAAATTTTAAAGGATTTCTAGTATATTTAGACTTTAATTCAAGTAGTATTTTCCTGGTTGAATTTCACTTTTACTTGAGTCATTTCCTATTAAGGTATCTTTACTTTTACTCAAGTATGACAATTGGGTACTTTTCCCACCACTGTAAACTACATAGGTTGTGCGTTGACAGACAGATGTACGTTAGACAACATATGCAGAACCAATCACATTGGCACAGAGTGAGGCAGCAAATCATAGCGCTTGTCACACACCATTTAGCTGTAAATGGGTTCAACTCATCTTGATAAGAGCTTCCAGAGCAGATACGCTTTAGCTGAAAGCTACCATCATTCTTTGAATACTGAAGGTTCCCCCATTACGGTTAAGTGAGAGTACTAAATACCCTCACACCTCGGGGGCTACACTCATCACAGATACAATCATATTTTTGGAAGTGTTTGGGGACTGACAAATTGCTTTATTCAACTCCACTGTTGTGAGTGAGACATGTTAGCCAAATGTCTGCTTAAATAACCTACAGCCCAAGGCTTGTGCTGGGGTTGGACTCAAATGGAGGGAAGCAACAGGGGACCTTTATGAGGAAAATGAGGGCTCTCAATTGGAAGTATTTTCGAGGTAGCATATCTCACCTTTGCAGTGACACTCTAAATAACCACATGACGAGTGCGGTTACAATAAAATGTCCTCAAATGGGCTGTTGTAGGGTACTTCTGAACCCTCACAACATGATATTACTTATTATGGGTTCAATAATAGCTTTTGTTGTCCAACTCAAACAATTTGCATGAATTCACATGCACAAAATGACCAATCGAAGGGTCACTCATTCAAGGGCCAAAGTCTACAGAGGCAGACTGTAGTGAGGGTTATGGTGTGAGGGTTATGTGTCACTACTTATGGTGAATCGCGACACTAATTGATTGTTTAAAAGCCCAATGCATCTGTTTTTATATCAATATCAAAGCATTTCTATGTAACAATTATGTACCTTACTGTAAATAAAAATTGGCAAAAAATAGATTTTTAGCCAAAAACTATTTCAAATTCCTTGCTTGAGAAATTTATCTTTGCTAAGAAGCCATTATAATTGAAAACAATCACAGTAAAGTACTAATTTTTACCCAGAAAATTATTTGATATTGAGATGAAAATGGCTGCATTGTAGCTTTATGTCACGCCCTGATCGGTTTCACCTGTCTCGTTATTGTCTCCAACCCCTCCAGGTGTCACTTGTTTTCCCCAGTGTATTTATCCCTGTGTTTCCTGTCTCTCTGGCCAGTGTATTTATCCTTGTGTTTCCTGTCTCTCTGTGCCAGTTTGTCCTGTATGTTTTCAAGTCTACCAGTGTGTTTTTTTCCCCTTGCTCCTGTTGTCTATTTCTCTTTGCTAGTCCTCCCGGTTTTGACCCTTGCCTGTTTTCTGGACTCTGTGCCCGCCTGCCTGATCACTCTGCCTGCCCGCTGACCTGTACGTCTGCCTTCCTCTGGATTACCGACCTCTGCCTGCCTTGACCTGTCTTCTGCTTGTCCCTGTTGGAACATTAAATATTGTTACTTCGACAGTCTGCATCTGGGTCTTACTTTGATTCCTGATACTTTAACCAATTTACCACATTGTGATGTCACCATGGAAAGCTGAAACTCCCGCCCATGCAAACCTGCTGATTAAAAGGTCCTGTGTATCTTGTATTTTCAACCAGCAATTATTAGGAAATAACACTGATCTAATGTTTTTCACACTTTTACAGTTTACATTTCATCAGCGATTGTACAATATATAAAACACAGGAAAAACAGAATATTGACTGCTCTGGGCCTTTAATACAGGGGTGGCCAAGTCTCCTCCTATAACCCTGCTGGGTGTGTAGGCTTTTGTTCCAGCCCTACTCTAACACACCTGATTCAGGACCTTTATGAGCAGAATAAGGTGTGTTAGAGCAGCAGGGCTGGAGCAAAAGCTGATGAAAGACAGAGGGTGCATGCTAAAGGTTAACGTGTCCATCACACAAATGCACTTCTATCCAAGCTCCAAAGAGGTGAAACACAAACTTGCAACACAGACACTACTGAACAAGTCCACAACAAATCCACATGAACTCACTATCTTGCTAAAGTGAGACATCTCCCAACTACTGTTACTGCCTCTGCTCTGTTGGTTAGAAAAAAAGCCTGGGTTTGTGGGCAGAGGAATGCAGCTCACATCTTTGCCATAGCCAGCCGTGGAGGTAATGCTCTCGCGTGTTGGCGCTTGTCGAGCAAAGCACACCTCCCCTCTTATTAATAACCGCGGCCTATTGCTGTACCCAACACTGTATTTTACTGGTCCGGGACGCTTATGGGAATAGATGATGAACTCCCTCACGTCCTCTATCCCACCCTCCTCCTCCAGACAATCTCTTCCTAACGTCTGTTTTGGGAAGTTGTTCTAGCAAAGTCCCCCATCCTTGGATAACCCCTACTCCCCAAAATTCTCCTTGCAATGTAATTGGCCTAGAAGTAACCGTCTAAAAGAAGAAGTGAAAATAAATGTTGCCTGCTTTCTGCCTATAAAGATGTACATATGTGTGGAAGTAAGAAGTATATCCAAGGAATTGTTGTCAAGAGACAGTAGACTGTCAAAGTGGTTCCTGTGAAAATAAATCCCTTACAATGACGGCTTCCTTTCTGTCTAATATAAACATACCAGCATGATCACTTTTCCCCCCCGAGGCCAACTCATTGTTCCAGTTCCATTTTGAAAGCTCTCCATGAATGCTTAAAATGTTCCCTTTTTTTTCTTCTTCTTGTTCATTTAATTGGCTGTATCTAGGTGGTGTCAGCCTGTCACTTACTGGCATATGGATCAGTGTTTCCTCAAAAGAAAGGTCACAACATTTGAAAGGGGGTGGGAGGGAGGTAGACCCCACACTCAGCCCATTGATATGCCCCTAACATGAGGAAAGATCTATGGTCAAAAACATCTACACCTTGGCTGTATGCCTGACGCCAGAGCTATAAGACTCTATGCACCCCTAACGCTACACTAATCTTGTTGCAGCACTGGACATGTTTGAAGTGATGTTGTCAGAGCGTTGTGATTATAGTTATGTCCAATTCGATATCAGCTGTGAGAGGAGAAGGTTACTGCTAGAATGTCTCTGAGAGCGAGTCAGCCTGAGTAGAATATGCAGCCATTACGAATTGGTAAGGGCTGAAATGTAAGCTATGTCGGTCGGTCCGGGTACAGTTGTCTGCTAAGTACGGAAATAACAATACTTCTAAAAGAGATCTCGGGGGGATTTGACACGGTCAAGACACCAGTCGACCTCAGCTATTCATAGGGCCCTCGGCTGTCGTACGTCTCTGTAGTCAGCCAGAGGTGGCTGCAGTACGCGTCTCTGTAGTTTGCCAGAGGGGAGGTCAATTTGATTCCATTTCTATTACAGTTTAACTAGGTGTAAGCATTTGTACTAACAAACAATTAAACTAATCTAATCATCAAAAAAGCCCTTGACTGACTGAAGGAGCATTAGTACAAGGCTGGAACTGGGTTGTAGGTCCAAAGGATCAAGATGTAAAAACATTGGTAAAACAATGAGATCTGAGATCAGTCTAAGGTCAGGGGGCTGAGGTCCACTAAGGACTGTACAATTTTGCAGAATCTACACATCCTCTGCATCCATACTCTACCACAACCAGTCCATCCAGTAGTGTCGGAGAACACACTGACCAACAGCACAAAGAACATATCTCAGATGTGAACAGTGATGTTCAGTGCTGTTCAGATGCCCATGATAACCCTTCATAGGTTGTCACGAATGTGGCCAGTAATGTCACGCTCCACAACGTGCAGGGAGAGAGTGAGCGTAAAGGGCGACATTTCCCTATGCGTTGTCAAGTCTCACTGGCATGGGCCAATAAACCTCGGACCTGACACATGTCTCCTAGCCTTCCGCTCAATCTTTTCCTCCCATCGTCTATCTCCCGTACCTCCAGGCTGCATTTAAGTCAAACCCTGGCCTGGAATTCAAGTCAAGCACAGCAGGGGCTTTCCACGTGCCTGCCAGTCATCTCCAAGGACCATAAAGTGATGTGTCATCGTGCTGCTTACATCCTCTAGCGGGTCTCACTTCCTACGAGCTACAGGGCAAACTCACTGACTTGGGGGAACGATTCTCATAGCTCACGGATGGAAGATCTGAGCTATATTACAGTTGGGGGACAATCAATTCATACTTAGGTGAAGCATGCTTTGAAGTAAGCCATGGACATTACTGCCACCAAGTGGTGACTGGTCCTAAGTGATTAATTGGAATCATAATTAATGTGCGTCATATTTATGGATGGTAAGAACGGGTAAGATCATGTCTCAGGTCAGGTGAGCTCACTTTTTGAGTTTGTTCTCTAATCTAGATAAGTGGTCCATAAATGTCATATTTTTGTGTAAACAATGGCATTTTTAAATCAGCTTCTGATGAGGCAGTGGCAATGTAACCTCGTCCCTGCAGAGCCAGACTTCTCCTTTTGAAAGGACTGGGCTTCCCGCTGTTGCCAGAGTTGGTGTGATCCCAGCATTATACATTAACCATGGCTAAAAGGGTAATATATTCTATGTAATGTGAAGTAGTCAAACATGAAGCATGATGTATTAGCTTTACTTGAATGATGCAATGTAGTGTGCATTCAGTTATGCAACTTACAGCAATTAGAAAGCAATCCACCCTTCAATTAGGATCCATCATAATGTTACCTAAAATAAGTCATTCAACTACTAGACTACAGCATTTATTTAGTGAAAGGAACCAGTGTGAGAGCCAGGTGTTGACGGCTATCTGATTACACTACCAAAAGTGAAGCTGTTTTACAAATGCCTCAGGGCTAGGTTTTGTTTATTCTGATAAAAAGGGAGAAAGAACAGACAAAAAAATGGACGGATATGTTGATCTCAACAAGCCATAAATAAACAACCACTCACTATGAACCGTCATGCGTCATACGTATCAAGAATATTTGAAATATCAGATGAAATTACAAGTAGTCTTTTGAACTTGCCCAATGCCTGCCTTCCTTCCTCCAGTCAACTTTCCTGCCATGCAACTGTAAAACGGGTGTACAAAACATTAAGAACACCTGCTCTTTCCATGACAGAGACTGACCATGTGCCAAGAACTGCAACGCTGCTGGGTTTTTCACACTCAATAGTTTCCCGTGTGTATCAAAAATTGTCCCACAGCCAAAGGACATCCAGCCAACTTCACACAAATGTGGGAAGCATTGGAGTCAACATGGGCCAGCATCCCAGTGGAACACTCTCGGCACCTTGTAGAGACCATGCCCCGACAAATTGAGGCTGTTCTATTAGGAAGGTGTTCTTAATGTTTTGTACAATAACATAACATTTGTACAATAACATAAAATTGATCAGAAATATAGTGTAGACATTGTTAATGTTGTAAATGACTATTGTAGCTGGAAACGGCTGATTTTTTATGGAATATCTACACAGGCGTACAGAGGCCCATTATCAGCAACCAATGGTACTTGTGTTAGCTAATCCAAGTTTATCATTTTAAAAGGATAATTGATCATTAGAAAACCCTTTTGCAATTATGTTAGCACATCTGAAAACTGTTGTGCTGATTAAAGAACTGGCCTTCTTTAGATTAGTTGAGTATCTGGAGCATCAGCATTTGTGGGTTCGATTACAGGCTCAAAATGGCCAGAAAAAAATAACTTTCTTCCGAAACTCATCAGTCTATTCTTGTTCTGAGAAATGAAGGCTATTCCATGCGAGAATTGCCAAGAAACTGAAGATCTCATACAACGCTGTGTACTACTCCCTTCACAGAACAGCGCAAACTGGCCCTAACCAGAATAGAAAGAGGAGTGGGAGGCCCCGGTGCACAACTGAGCAAGAGGACAAGTACATTAGAGTGTCTAGTTTGAGAAACAGGCACCTCACAAGTCCTCAACTGGCAGCTTCATTAAAAAGTATCCGCAAAACACCAGTCTCAACGTCAACAGTGAAGAGGCGACTCCGGGATGCTGGCCTTCTAGGCAGAGTTCCTCTGTCCAGTGTCTATGTTCTTTTGCCAATCTTAATATTTTCCTTTTATTGGCCAGTCTGAGATATGGCTTTTTCTTTGCAACTCTGCATAGAAGGCCAGCATCCCGGAGTCGCCTCTTCACTGTTGACGTTGAGACTGGTGTTTTGCGGGTACTATTTAATGAAGCTGCCAGTTGAGGACTTGTGAGGCGTCCGTTTCTCAAACTAGACACTCTAATGTACTGGTCCTCTTGCTAACACAACGTGCCATTAGAACACAGGAGTGATGGTTTCTGATAATGGGCCTCTGTACGCCTATGTAGATATTTCATACAAAATCTGCCGTTTCCAGCTACAATAGTCATTTACAACATTAACAATGTCTACACTGTATTTCTGATCAATTTGATGTTATTTTAATGGACAAAAAAAAAAAAAAATCTTTCAAAAACAAGGACATTTCTAAGTGATCCCAAGTGAACCCCTAAGTGAACGGTAGTGTGTATATATATATATACACACTATCGTTCACTGTATATGTATATACAGTGAGGGGGAAAAGTATTTGATCCCCTGCTGATTTTGTACATTTGCCCACTGACAAAGAAATGATCAGTCTATAATTTTAATGGTAGGTTTATTTGAACAGTGAGAGACAGAATAACAACAAAAAAATCCAGAAAAACGCATGTCAAAAATGTTATAAATTGATTTGCATTTTAATGAGGGAAATAAGTATTTGACCCCTCTGCAAAACATGACTTAGTACTTGGTGGCAAAACCCTTGTTGGCAATCACAGAGATCAGACGTTTCTTGTAGTTGGCCACCAGGTTTGCACACATCTCAAGAGGGATTTTGTCCCACTCCTCTTTGCAGAACTTCTCCAAGTCATTAAGGTTTCGAGGCTGACGTTTGGCAACTCGAACCTTCAGCTCCCTCCACAGATTTCTCCACAGATTTCTATGGGACTAAGGTCTGGAGACTGGCTAGGCCACTCCAGGACCTTAATGTGCTTCTTCTTGAGCCACTCCTTTGTTGCCTTGGCCGAGTGTTTTGGGTCATTGTCATGCTGGAATACCCATCCACGACCCATTTTCAATGCCCTGGCTGAGGGAAGGAGGTTCTCACCCAAGATTTGATGGTACATGGCCCCGTCCATCGTCCCTTTGATGAGGTGAAGTTGTACTGTCCCCTTAGCAGAAAAACACCCCCAAAGCATAATGTTTCCACCTCCATGTTTGACGGTGGGGATGGTGTTCTCGGCGAGTTGAGTTGATGCCAAAGAGCTCCATTTTGGTCTCATCTGACCACAACACTTTCACCCAGTTGTCCTCTGAATCATTCAGATGTTCATTGGCAAACTTCAGACGGGCATGTATATGTGCTTTCTTGAGCAGGGGGACCTTGCGGGCGCTGCAGGATTTCAGTCCTTCACGGCGTAGTGTGTTACAAATTGTTTTCTTGGTGACTATGGTCCCAGCTGCCTTGAGATCATTGACAAGATCCTCCCGTGTAGTTCTGGGCTGATTCCTCACTGTTCTCATGATCATTGCAACTGCACGAGGTGAGATCTTGCATGGAGGCCCAGGCCGAGGGAGATTGACAGTTCTTTTGTGTTTCTTCCATTTGCGAATAATCACACCAACTGTTGTCACCTTCTCACCAAGCTGCTTGGCGATGGTCTTGTAGCCCATTCCAGCCTTGTGTAGGTCTACAATCTGGTCCCTGACATCCTTGGAGAGCTCTTTGGTCTTGGCCATGGTGGAGAGTTTGGAATCTGATTGATTGATTGCTTCTGTGGACAGGTGTCTTTTATACAGGTAACAAACTGAGATTAGGAGCACTCCCTTTAAGAGTGTGCTCCTAATCTCAGCTCGTTACCTGTATAAAAGACACCTGGGAGCCAGAAATCTTTCTGATTGAGAGGGCGTCAAATACTTATTTCCCTCATTAAAATGCAAATAAATGTATAACATTTTTGACATGCGTTTTCTGGATTTTTTTGTTGTTATTCTGTCTCTCACTGTTCAAATAAACCTACCATTAAAATTATAGACTGATCATTTCTTTGTCAGTGGGCAAACGTACAAAATCAGCAGGGGATCAAATACTTTTTTCCCTCATTGTATATATATATATATATATATATATATATATATATATATATATATATAAATAAATATACAGTTGAAGTTGGGAAGTTTACATACACTTAGGTTGGAGTCATTAAAACTCGTTTTTCAACCACTACACAAATTTCTTGTAAACAAACTATAGTTTTTGCAAGTCGGTTAGGTCATCTACTTTGTGCATGACACAAGTAATTTTTCCAACAATTGTTTACAGACAGATTATTTCACTTATAATTCACAATTCCAGTGGGTCAGAAGTTTACATACACTAAGTTGGCTGTGCCTTTAAACAGCTTGGAAAATTCCAGAAAATGATGTCATGGCTTTAGAAGCTTCTGACAGGCTAATTGACATCATTTGAGTCAATTGGAGGTGTACCTGTGGATGTATTTCAAGGCCTACCTTCAAACTCAGTGCCTCTTTGGTTGACATCATGGGAAAATCAAAAGAAATCAGCCAAGACCTAAGAAAAGAAATTGTAGACCTCCACAAGTCTGGTTCATTCTTGGGAGCAATTTCCAAACGCCTGAAGGTACCACAATCATCTGTACAAACAATAGTACACAAGTATAAACACCATGGGACCACGCAGCCGTCATACCGCTCAGAAAGGAGACGCGTTCTGTCTCCTAGAGATGAACGTACTTTGGTGCGAAAAGTACAAATCAATCCCAGAACAACAGCAAAGTACCTTGCGAAGATCTGTGAAACAGGCACAAAAGTATCAATATCCACAGTAAAACGAGTCCTATACTGACATAACCTGAAAGGCAGCTCAGCAAGGAAGAAGACACTGCTCAAAAACTGCCATAAAAAAAGCCAGACTACGGTTTGCAACTGCACATGGGGACAAAGATCATACTTTTTGAAGAAATGTCCTCTGGTCTGATGAAAGAAAAATAGAACTGTTTGGCCATAATGACCATCGTTATGTTTGGAGGAAAAAGGGGGAGGCTTGCAAGCCGAAGAACACCATTCCAACCATGAAGCACGGGGGTGGCAGCATCATGTTGTGGGGGTGCTTTGCTGCAGGAGGGACTGGTGCACTTCATAAAATAGATGGCAACATGAGGATGGAAAGTTATGTGGATATATTGAAGCAACATCTCAAGACATCAGTCAGGAAGTTAAAGCTTGGTCGCAAATGGGTCTCCCAAATGGACAATGACCCCAAGCATACTTCCAAAGTTGTGGCAAAATGGCTTAAGGACAACAAAGTCAAGGTACTGGAGTGGCCATCACAAAGCCCTGACCTCAATACTACAGAAAATTTGTGGGCAGAACTGAAAAAGCGTGTGCGAGCAAGGAGGCCTACAAACCTGACTCAGTTACACCAGCTCTGTCAGGAGGAATGGGCCAAAATTCACCCAACTTATTGTGGGAAGCTTGTGAGGCTACCTGAAACGTTTGACGCAAGTTAAACAATTTAAAGGCAATGCTACCAAATACTAATTGAGTGTATGTAAACTTCTGCCCCACTGGGAATGTGATGAAATAAATAAAAGCTGAAATGAATCATTCTCTCTACTATTATTCTGACATTTCACATTCTTAAAATAAAGTGGTGATCCTAACTGACCTAAGACAGGGAATTTCTACTAGGATTAAATGTCAGGAATTGTGAAAAAACTGAGTTTAAATGTATTTGGCTAAGGTGTATGTAAACTTCCGACTTCAACTGTATATCTTAGCCAATTGGAGCTCTTGTCACCTACTACATTCATGCTCTGAATGGCACACATACACAATCCATGTCTCAATTGTCTCAAAGCTTTAAAATCCTTCTTTAACTGTAATGTAAGCTTCAATTGGCTAAGACCCTAAATCCAGTGTGGTTCATTGATAGTTTAGCTCAATGAGTGATGCAATCTCTTCAATAAACATTTGCCATTCTCCTCCATAATGTGTTACAGTATACAAAAGTGTAAAGAAAACAAAACTCAACGCAAAATTAGAGAGCAGCGTTAAAACGAACATTAAAAACAAAAATACACAAGCCAGAACCAGAGGAGTTTGTTTCGATAACCGATCTACAGTATTTTGAAGCTACCATAACAGCGCATTAAATTGTACGGACTTTTTACAAATAACAATGTCATCATTAAAGGTACAGTTAACAAAGTACAGGATAAAAACAGGGATAATTTCCCACTTACCTAGGCTTTCGTCTAGCAACCCAGTTCTTTTTTACAAAGCGACGGTCATGAAATCATTCCCTTAATTACTAATGATCATCTCTGGAGTGATATGGTAATTTTGGAATGTTTATTCTAGCATTGCCACAATTGATGCCAATGGACATGCTAAGAATACTAACATTCTGAGCTAACCAGATGCTGGTGAAAATGACTAAATAACCCACATACGCGCCTAAAACTGGGTCGATCGACAACAACCTACGTAATTAGAAAATCATGTATGAACTATTCCTTTAATAAGCAGGGACTTGATTGAACATATGAAACAGTTTGCAAAACATCACCATAGTGCAAAGGCCTATGGCTCCCCGATGGACACCAACAGTAGGCTAACACCATTTCTTTAGCAGGGGGGACATTGTTACACACGTATTCACTGATGCTCTTAGTAATGGGTTAAAACATTAGAGCTACAATGTTCTTGGGGAAAGCAGAGAAAACAAAAAAATCCAACAAAACTGTAAGAAATGCAATGACTTATTTCTTCTCTGTTTTCAATGTTTGTACAAAGTTCCAGAGGTCTTTAACCACCTGTATGAGACAGAGAGAGATAGAGAGAAACTAATTATAATGCATGCAAATGACATGCTGCATACCAGAGAGCTATGATTTTTTACTAAAGAATGTATTTTGTGCGCCTTGCCTTGCCTTACCATGCCTGGGGAACAATGAATTGAGACAGCATGTAGGGGTACAAGGGGTTGGGTGGGGGGCAATAGTACATACCAGAAAGAATGACTAGGTGCTCGAGTCTGACACATCCCAGAGTCTTTGGCTTCGGAACCAAATCACTTCCACAGATGTTTTCTACACATTGGGATCAAGCCTCCCCTGACCGCACCTTGCAGTCTAAAGACTTTTCACCTGCACAACAACTGCCGATGATGACAGCATGTTCTTAATGGAGGCCTTAATATGTCAGGCGGTTGGATTCATCTCAAAGGACTCCACATCAATAAAAAGACAGCCTGGTCTGTGACTTGACCCATCCTAGTGCACACACACTCTTGCACGCACGCACGCACGCACGCACGCACGCACGCACGCACGCACGCACGCACGCACGCACGCACGCACGCACGCACACACACACACACACACGTTTGAATGCTTACATTTGCAAATACACCCGCAAACGCACGCATGCACGCACACACACTCTCAAGCACACACCCAACCATTTAAGAGGGCTTTTTCTTGTTTGACACAAACATTCCAATTCCAGTTGTAATAGTTTCCCAGAAACTAAACTGGAATAAAATGGTGATTAGTGAATGCAGTGTCATCACCATCTTGGCCCCATGTGGTCAAGATTAAAGGACTCTTTACTTAAATACTCAAAGTAAAATACTGCTTGGGTGCTGCATCGACATGAGTAAAAACAATCTTCAATGTACATAAAGTCCCTGCATTTCTGCATTACGTACAGTAGCCCAAGATTCATCTAGAGGAATATTCCTTCAGTTGGTCAAAGACCTTGAACATGACAGAGTCTGGTACCATTCACAAACCTCAAGTCCCTTAATTAGGGCTACAAAAGACACACTTGTGAGAGAACTACGACATTAAATCAATGGGGAAGACTTTGCCTTGGCAGGTCTACTCCCATTCCATCCCAAAAGAGAGCGCAGACCCAAGATGAACATATTTCACTGCACACACTTTGCAAAAAAACTATCTGAAATAACTGGGAAATTTTTTGTTTCTAAGTTGTGTGTTATACATTTCAATGTTTCAGGTTTTTTAATTCAGCAATTCATGTCAATAGTCTATAATAACTACATACATACTACAATGCTGATGCTACAGCAAATACTTTCACTATCAAGACAACAAGAATACTTACTTTTTTATCTGACATCCTGAAAGAACTTTTGGCAAAATTTTCAAACTTCGCCTCGGTCTTCGGAAGAGGTTTTCCCTGATTGGAAAAGAGCCAGTAAATATGTTTTTAATCTGGGTGAGACATTTAATCAAACTAATGTTTAATCACACTAGAGGGGAAAACAACATTATTGCAGTGTAATAACATGTATAACCTACAATTCTGTATTATTCACGAGGCAAATATGAAGTGGGCCTTGTACAGCTGATTCTGCCAATACAGTTGGAAGAGGTTTCTGTAAGAGAGGAAGAGGAAGAGAGAAGCTAATCCCTCTCTATGATGTCATGGCTGCGTGTGCGCCAGTGGTCAGTCACCCCCCACCTCAGGCCTGGTGGGAATTGGCGAGGTCAGAGGTTATTCCCACACAACTATGGAGGATGTGTTTCATGTGTTCCACTGAGGCTTTGCTGCAGCCCTTTTTGAATGGAATCAGTGGGAAAAACAAGACATCAATGTGAATTATCTTCAGAGAACACCTTTGATGCCAAGCAGACTTTGGCGTTTATGGCATGTTATGTATGGAAGCATGCAGAGGGAGAGATCACCACAAGATAACCTGTGAACTTTTGCTAACGACTTGGTGTTCTAAGCTTTAACTGTGAAGCATGAAAATGACTTATGGCTGGTCGATATGACCAAAATATGATATCACAATACAGTGCCTTGCAAAAGTATTCATCCCCCTTGGCGTTTTTCCTATTTTGTTGCATTACAACCTGTAATTTAAATAGATTATTATTTGGATTTCATGTAATGGAAATACACAAAATAGTCCAAATTGGTGAAGTGAAATGAAAAAAATTACTTGTTTCAAAAAATAAAAAAACGGAAAAGTGGTGTGTACTCACCCCCTTTGCTATGAAGCCCTTAAATAAGATCTGTTGCAACCTATTACCTTCAGAAGTCTCATAATTAGTTAAATAAAGTCCACTCCAGCACTGGTATTAGGCTGTATTAGCGAGCTACGTTTGCTCTGACTGAGTACATTTATTAGCTACTAGCGATTAGCATTAGCGGCTGACAATTTATTTTAGCCACAACCTGCTAAGAAAAGACACAAACTAATAGTGTAAATATATAAAACTCTTTATATAAAACAGATTTATATTAACTCAATGAGGCCCACCGTATGGCTGGCACGTTTTGGACTTCTAACCCCTTTTAAACATAGTGTGTTTGAGCTAAAGACTTCCGAGTTGTACCAATGTATTCGTCGATTTCTTTTACATCCATAGATACCAACAATTCGTCTGTGTGATTAACGGGGGCTGAGCTAGAGCGGTGTTTGTGAGACAAGGGCGGATTCCGAAGGGGCCTGGGGCTGGGTCTTTTGTACAAAAACGTCTGTAGAGTCCGAATGGTTTGAGCTACAAACTATTAAAAACTATTTATGAAAAGCTGAGACTGTCACGAACCCGCCAATGTTTTGCTCTGCTTCGATCACAAGACACACAAGAGTCATTAGAAGGCTAGGGTCTATAATACTGTAATAAACTCACATAGTTGCTTTTACAAACTCCACACAGTTGTCACTGACTCGTTGGATATTAATTTTCCAGTGAGCAAAAAAAGTTATAAAAAATAAATACTATTCTGTACTTACAGCATTCATATGAATGCATTTCATTTATCAGGTTTTTGCTTTGGCTGACCTTATTTTTTTATTGACATTTATTGACTGTTTATGTCAAATTGTTTGGTGTTCTACCTGTAGCCCTGGTTGTCCTGAAATGAAAATGGTAAAACACTTCATTGTGAGGCTAAATATAAGGGCTGGACATGCAGATAAATGAAAGTCAGATAAATGAAAAGCAGATGTTTCCTGGGGTCTCGGGACTGATAGGGTTAAGAAGCATAGTAGAAAGCAGCATTGTTGTCATCAACATATTGTTGCATTGACCATGAACACTGAAGAGTGAACGGTCGCCAAGTGACCTTGTGGTCAAGGGGGGGGGGGGGGGTTGTTGAGAGAGAGAGAAATACAATTCAAGTAGAGGAATAAACTATACAGAGTGATGTATTACATTTAACAAAACAAACATTGAAATACACTTATAGAAGGTAAGGTTAAAAAAAAACTAAACCAGTCCATGCATCAATACCGGTCTAAAGTAAAATACATTATACCGCCCAACCCTAAAATGAACGTGTTACCTCTTTGGCTAACGATGCTAGCTTGCTCTTGATTTCAGGCACGGTGAGAACATTGGATGGGCCAGCTCCAGACTTTTCCTTCTGACTCTTGTCTTTTCCTCCCACTGGTGTCTGCAAGTCAAACAAGATCAACATCATTCAAAGTATGATTCAGTGGTGTGCTTGTTCCAGTAACTAACTAGCCTAACTGAAAAGTTGAAACTTAGGCTTAGATTGGTGTCAATATTCACTAGTTTCTATGTAGGCTACATACAGTACCAGTCAAAAGTTTGGACACACCTACTCATTAAAGGGTTTTTCTTTGTTTACTATTTTCTCCATTGTATGGATTGTATAATGGTTGTATAATGGTGAAGACATCAAAACTATGAAATAACACATGGAATCATGTAGTAACCCAAAAAGTTTTAAACAAATCAAAATATATTTTAAATTCTTCAAAGTAGCCACCTTTTCCCTTGATGACAGTGTTGCACATTCTTGGCATTCTCTCAACCAGCTTCATGAGGTAATCACCTGGAATGCATTTCAATTAACAGGTGTGGCTTGTTAATTTGTGGAATTTCTTTCCTTAATGCGTTTGTGTAACAATACAGAGGCGGATGCAAGATGCAAGCAACGATGGTTTAATGAATACAGTTTACAGCAGCAACAGGACAGACAGACTGTACTCAGACGGAATCCGACCCAGGGACTACGGCGCATATACCGCAGATAGCGTGCTGAGAAATCCAGGGGAATGTGTCCGGATGGGTAGGAAGAAGCACAGAAGATAATCCACACAAGGGCGGCGAGAGAAAGAGCCCAGACACACGACACAACCTCAGGGAAGTAACAATGATCTGACAACAAGAAACACTGGTTACAGAACATATAAAGGGAAGATAAGTGATTCCAGCTGGCGCAGACAATCAGGCCGAGATTGGGAACCACGCCCACACCAACACGGGAGAGAGAGAGAGAGAGAGAGAGAAAGAGAGAGAGAGAGAGACAGTGGATACATGAACCGTGACAATACCCCCCCCCCCTAGGAACGCCTCTTGGCGTTCCCAGGCGAATCTACCTGTCGATTGAAATCATCGATAAGGGAGTGATCCAGAATGTCCCTAGCAGGTACCCAACTTCTCTCCTCCGGACCGTAACCCTCCCAGTCCACCAGGTACTGGATGCCGCGTCCCCTCCTTCTAGAGTCCAAAATACGATTGACCGAAAAGGTGGGTTCCCCATCAACAAGTCGTGGCGGCGGGGGAACCGGGACCGGCGGGTTAATGCGTGCCTGAAACACAGGTTTTATTTTAGACACATGAAAGGTAGGATGAATTCTCCTATACGCCGGAGGAAGCTTGAGCCGGACCGCCACCGGACTAATGATCCTGGTGACTTTGAACGGGCCGATAAATTTGTGGGCAAGCTTGTTCGAAACGGATCGGAGTGGAATGTTCTTAGTAGAAAGCCACACTTCTTGGCCAACGACGTATACCGGAGGCTTCGACCGGCGGCGATCGGCCTTAGCCTTGGTGCGCGCCCCCACCCGGAGAAGAGTCTCACGGGCTCTGCTCCATGCGTGACGGCACCTCTGGATGAAAGCGTGAGCGGAGGGAACAGTGACCTCGGACTCCGTACTGGGAAAGATAGGTGGCTGGTAACCTAAACTACACTCAAACGGAGAGAGACCCGTGGCTGCCACTGGCAACGAATTGTGAGCGTACTCAACCATAGAGAGTTGTTGACTCCAGGAAGAGGGATTCTTAGAAACCAAACATCGCAACACTCTCTCCAAATCTTGGTTGGCCCTCTCCGCTTGACCGTTGCTCTGGGGATGAAACCCTGAAGACAGACTGACACTCGCTCCCAGTAACCTACAAAACTCTTGCCAAAACTTGGACACAAATTGGGGCCCCCTGTCAGAAACTACGTCCATAGGCAGGCCATGTAAGCGAAAGACGTGATCCACGACAGTTACCGCTGTCTCCTTGGCAGATGGTAATTTAGGCAAGGGAATAAAATGAGCCGCCTTCGAGAACCGGTCCACCACGGTCAAAACAACCGTCTTGCCCTGGGAGGGCGGGAGGGCGGTAACAAAATCTAGCGCGATGTGGGACCAGGGTCTCGAAGGGACCGACAGCGGTTGGAGTAACCCATCTGGAGGTCGATTAGAAGTCTTCCCAGTGGCACAAACCGAGCAAGCCAAGACAAAACTGTGAATGTCACGAGCCATCAGTGGCCACCAAAAGCGTTGCTTAACCAAAAAGCTAGTGCGGCTGACTCCTGGATGACACGCTACGTTGGAGCAATGCCCCCACCGAATAACATCGGACCGACACCCCTCCGGCACAAACAACCGATTAGGCGGGCAACCGGGCGGAGGCTTTACCCCTTCTAAGGCCGTTTTGACCCTCGATTCAACCTCCCATGTGAGTGTGGAGACCACTAGGGTCCCGGGTAGGATGCACTCGGGAGTGGATGGGCGTTCGGAATGGTCAAAAATGCGAGAAAGGGAATCGGGTTTGACATTCTTGGAACCCGGGCGATACGAGAGAGAGAAGTCAAAACGTCCGAAAAAGAGTGCCCACCGCGCCTGCCTGGAGTTGAGTCGCTTGGCGGTTCTGATATATTCCAAATTCTTGTGATCGGTCCAAACTATAAAAGGTACCCCCGAACCCTCTAACCAATGGCGCCACTCCTCCAGTGCTAACTTCACTGCCAACAACTCTCTGTTGCCAATGTCGTAGTTGCGTTCCGCAGGTGATAACCGATGGGACAGGAACGCGCAAGGGTGCATCTTGTCGTCAGAAGAGGAACGTTGGGAAAGTACCGCACCTACCCCCACCTCTGAAGCGTCCACCTCCACCACGAACTGACGCGAGGGATCGGGAGCTATGAGGATGGGGGCCGAAACAAAGCGGCTCTTGAGTTTGGCGAATGCAGCCTCGGCTGTATCGGACCACCTAAACGTCACTCTGGGGGAGGTTAAGGCGGTAAGAGAAGCAACTATCTGGCTAAAGTTGCGAACGAAACGCCGGTAGAAATTGGCGAATCCCAGAAACCTCTGTAGGGCCTTACGGGAATCTGGGCTTGGCCAATCCACCACAGCCTTAACCTTGTCAGGATCCATGTGAATACCTTCAGTCGAGACGATGTAACCTAGGAATGGAACGGATTGTGCATGAAAAATGCATTTCTCCGCCTTGACAAAAAGTCCATTCTCCAACAACCTCTGAAGCACTCGTCTGACGTGCTGAACGTGTTCCTGGAGAGAAGAAGAAAAAATCAGTATGTCATCCAGGTAAACATATATGAACTGATCAATCATATCTCTCAGCACGTCATTGACGAGTGCCTGGAAAACCGCTGGGGAGTTGGATAGCCCAAAAGGCATGACCAAATATTCGAAGTGCCCTCTGGGGGTGTTAAACGCGGTCTTCCATTCATCCCCCCTCCTTATGCGAACCAAATGATATGCATTACGTAAATCCAACTTAGTGAACACGGATGCTCCCTGTAACCTTTCAAAGGCTGAGGACATCAACGGTAAGGGATAGGTATTCTTCACTGTGATGTTATTCAACCCACGGTAATCAATGCAAGGACGCAGAGATCCGTCCTTCTTCCCCACAAAGAAGAACCCCGCCCCCGCTGGAGAAGAGGAAGGACGAATGAATCCAGAGGCCAGAGAATCAGAGATGTATCTCTCCATAGCCTCCCTCTCAGGAACAGAGAGTGAATATAACTTGCCTTTAGGCGGAGACTCACCTGGCAATAATTCTATTGCACAGTCATAGGGACGATGCGGAGGAAGAGAAGCAGCACGGGACTTGCTGAACACCTCCTTCAGGTCGAGGTATTCAACGGGCACGTTAGACAAATCCACTGCCTCCTCTAGAAACACAGAATCAGACACAGATGAACAAGCAGACACTAAACAGGACTCAAGACACTTGTTACTCCACATGGATATAGAGTTATGACCCCAGTCAACTCTGGGGTTGTGTTGGGTGAGCCAAGGGTGGCCGAGAACTAATGGTGCAAGGGGTGAGTTCATGAGTAGAAATGATAGTGTCTCAGTGTGATTGCCAGAAGTGATGAGTGTGATAGTTTCAGTGGTGTGAGAAATGTTGGGGAGTTCTTGACCATTGAGAGCGTTGACGGATATCTTGTGCGTGAGTGAGGTGATAGGAATCTGGAGTTTGTGAGCGAGCTTGAAGTCCATAAAATTACCCTCTGCTCCTGAGTCCAGTAAGGCTTGGGTGTCGTGCGTGTGGTTGGCCCATCTTAGTCTTACCGGGAGGAGAGTAGATGATGAGGTCTTCTCTGTGATGACACCACCCGATAGTAGCCTCATACTTACTACCGGGCCTGATCTTTTACCGGGCAGGAGTGGATAAAGTGGCCCGCTCTACCACAGTAGAGACAGAGTCCTTGGGATCTCCGCCTCTCCCTCTCTTCCCGGGAGAGGCGAGCTCTCCCCAGCTGCATGGGTTCGTGAGCGGAGGCTGAACTGGCCGTGTTCCCGCCGCTGGCATGCCAGCCCTCCGTGTCGTTATACGGTCTGTTAGGGCATGCTCGGCGGCCAATACGACTCAGACGAGCGTCGACCCTCAAGGCTAGTTCCACTAGTCCATTTAAACTCCTGGGAAGGTCCAGAACATAAATCTCCTTCTGGATCCGGTCCTCCAGCCCATGCAGGAACATGTCCCACTGCGCCTCCTCGTTCCACTGACACTCTGCGGCCAGAGTGCGGAATTGGATGGAGTATTCCGATACTGAACGGTCTCCTTGGCGAAGGTCAGCGAGTAGTCTGGCCGCCTCCCTACCCGCCACGGCCCGATCGAAAACCCTTCTCATCTCCTCGGAGAGTGTCTGGAAAGAGGTGCAGCATGGGTCCTGGTTCGCCCACACCGCCGTTCCCCAAAGAGCCGCTTTGCCTGATAGCAGTGTGAGTACGAATGCTACCTTAGACTGTTCACGGTTGAAGGTCCGTGGCTGCAACGAGAAATGCATGGAACATCTCGTAAGAAAAGCTCTGCAATAGTCAGGATCACCTGAATAACCCTCTGGTGTCGGTAGCCGTGGCTCTAGCTGGGAATCCGGCTCTGGCGGGGCGGGTTGAACTGCCGGTGTAGGTGGCGCAGCGAGACCCCTCAGATGTTGTAATTGTTGGGTCAGCTGGGATACCTGCGTCACAATGGCTTGTACTGCCCGACCTGTGCTGGAGATGTTCTCCTCTTGTTGATCCATTCTCGTGATACTGCGGGAAATGAATTCGGTCAGACTCGTTGAACTCGCTGCATCCATGGTGAGGATCAGATCATTCTGTAACAATACAGAGGCGGATGCAAGATGCAAGCAACGATGGTTTAATGAATACAGTTTACAGCAGCAACAGGACAGACAGACTGTACTCAGACGGAATCCGACCCAGGGACTACGGCGCATATACCGCAGATAGCGTGCTGAGAAATCCAGGGGAATGTGCCCGGATGGGTAGGAAGAAGCACAGAAGATAATCCACACAAGGGCGGCGAGAGAAAGAGCCCAGACACACGACACAACCTCAGGGAAGTAACAATGATCTGACAACAAGAAACACTGGTTACAGAACATATAAAGGGAAGATAAGTGATTCCAGCTGGCGCAGACAATCAGGCCGAGATTGGGAACCACGCCCACACCAACACGGGAGAGAGAGAGAGAGAGAGAGAGAAAGAGAGAGAGAGAGAGACAGTGGATACATGAACCGTGACAGTTTGAGCCAATCAGTTGTGTTGTGAAAAGGTAGGGGTGGTATACAGAAGATAGCCCTATTTGGTAAAATACCAAGTCCATATTATGGCAAGAACAGCTCAAATAAGCAGAGAAATGACAGTCCATCATTACTTTAAGACAAGGTCAGTCAATCTGGAAAATCTCAAGAACTTTGAAAGTTTCTTCAAGTGCAGTCGCAAAAACCATCAAGCACTATGATGAAACTGGCTATCATGAGGACCGCCACAGGAAAGGAAGACCCAGAGTTACATCTGCTGCAGAGGATAAGTTCATTAGTTATTAGCCTCAGAAATTGCAGCCCAAATAAATGCTTCACAGAGTTCAAGTAATAGACACATCTCAACATCAACTGTTCAGAGGAGACAGGCCTTCATGGATGAATCAGGCCTACATGAATCAGGCCTTCATGGTCGAATTGCTTCAAATAAACCACGACTACAGGACACCAATAATAAGAAGAGACTTGCTTGGGCCAAGAAACACGAGCAATGGACATTAGACCGGTGGAAATCTGTCGTTTGGTCTGATGAGTCCAAATTTGAGATTTTTGGTTCCAACCGCCGTGTCTTTGTGAGACGCAGAGTAGGTGAACGGATGATCTCCGCATGTGTAGTTCACACCGTAAAGCATGGCGGAGGAGGTGTGATGGTGTGTGGGTGCTTTGCTGGTGACACTGTCAGTGATTTATTTAGAATTCAAGGCACACTTAACCAGCATGGCTACCACAGCATTTTGCAGCGATATGCCATCCCATCTGGTTTTTGCTTAGTGGGACTATCATTTGTTTTTCAACAGGACAATGACCCAACACACCACCAGGATGTGAAAGGGCTATTTGACCAAGAAGGAGAGTGATGGAGTGTTGCATCAGATTACCTGGCATCAACAATCACTTGACCTCAACCCAATTGAGATGGTTTGGGATGAGTTGGACCGCAGAGTGAAGGAAAAGCAGCCAACATGTGCAGTGGGGAACTCGTTCAAGACTGTTGGAAAAGCATTACAGGTGAAGATGGTTGAGAGAATGCCAACAGTGTGCAAAGCTGTCATCAAGGCAAAGGGTGGCTATTTGAAGAATCTAAAATCTAAAATATATTTTGATTTGTTTCATAATCATGTCATGATTCCATATGTGTTATTTAATAATTTTGATGTCTTTCATTATTCTACAATGTAGAAAATATTAAAAATAAAGAAAATTCCTTGAATGAGTAGGTGTGTCCAAACTTTTGACTGGTACAGTAGGTCTTTAGTGTGTTCCTCTTCCCACCATGACAACATAAGAAAATCATTGTCTACTGGCCAAAACAATTCATGTACATCCAATCAATGTATCTGTGAGGAGCATCTATGCCATTCGCCCATTTTCAACTGTCCCATAACCATGCGATTGGTGGTAGCTAGTGAATTGGCCTTGTGAGCCCAAGACCAGCCTGTGCTTAGTATGCTGGCTACAGCCCCTATCCTGACCTATTTAGTGTGTCACGCCCTGTGATTAGGGTGGGCATTCTATATGTTATATTTCTTTGTTTTTGGCCGAGTGTGGTTCCCAATCAGAGGCAGCTGTCTACCGTTGTCTCTGATTGGGAATCATACTTAGGCAGCCTTTTTCCCACCTGTGTTTTGTGGGTAGGTATTTTCTGTTTTAGTGTCTGCACCTTACAGAATTGTTTCGTTTCTATCTTTGTTATTTTGCGTGAGTGTTTTTGGTGAATAAATTATCATGAACACGTACCACGCTGCGCTTTGGTCCACTTCTTCAGACGAGCGTTACAGTGTGACTGAGAGAGGTTCCTCTATTAGGGACAGCTTGAGCAACCAGCTGGAAGGGGATTAAAGCAAACGGACACCAAATTCTACCCTAATTACAGCACCTTTTGACAAATATGGTGGGAAAAAATTATCCTTTTATTGCTTCCAAGCAGAAGAGGGCAAACCCAGACTTTAGCGTTGAGCAACAGAGAAAAACAAAAAAATGTGTTTTTCAGTGGCGGGTTAACTCCCCTAGACTGACACTGTGAAAGGGATCATTCTACAATGGGAAATGCAGCGGCCGCTTGCTACATTTTGCGCTACGGCTAAGAGTGTAAAGCTACCAACGAACACTCCGAGAAGTAATATTGAGTAATATTACGAATCCAGAGGCTCTATATAGTGGTGAGAGACTTTTCCCCCTCATAGCAGTTATGTAAACTGACAACGTTTGAGTTCCATCGTCATTGTTTTCCTTTACAACACAAAGAGGCCCTTTGTTTGTTTGTCTGTGTGTGTATGTAGGCATGCATACAGTGTGTGTGAGCCTCAGAGAGCCCTCTGCGAACATGGTGTTAACAGGGCTACAGGTGTGTCCAGAGCTGGGCGGACAAGGCCCCAGAAGTCATCAATTAGGAGTGTGTGAGTGTGATACAATTTGACACGCCATACGCCGTGGCTGCGCGTTATACAAGCAGGGAGCCTGTTGCTACATGCAGGCCCGGCTGGAATCCACTGTGATTGCAGGGTTTGATTGATGGACGGAGCTGTGTTAAAAAACTAGGGGAGAAGGACCTTCTTGGAGAGACTTTCTGTCATGCGACTGAGGAACTAACAATAAGAAAGCATTCTGTTTTTTATGACCAAGGAGTGATATTTTTGCTCCTAGCGAACACTTGACACTTGCCTTAAAAACTTTTACCCGTACCAGCACCATAGTACAGTGAAAATAATGACCTGCACGCAATCCAAAGCCGCATGTCAAAAATACTTCTGTGCAACATTTGTGAAAAGTATCATATTAAATCTCCGATTGTGTGTATTAGTGTTTTGACGTTACAGTGTTAATGATGGTGTGTGACGTCAAAAGGTTTTTAGACAATCTTTGCCATTTTGAATGTTAAATATCAACATACAATAACGGATGTAAAGATAGCAGCATCTACGCTAAAGAGGTGATGGAAGCAAATGAGGATAGTATATTCAAAGTTGGCACATTCAAATGGCATGTCACTCAGAATCACCACGGAAACATCAGGCTGTGTGCGTCCACAACAAGCGTGTGGACCCGGACAGTGAGAATAGAATAGGCTTGTCGCTAATTCAAACCATTGCATTTGAAACATATTGAAAGTAGATGCGTTCCATTGTATTTGGAACATATTCAAAGTTGTGTAAACTGATCATTACCCAAAATAATAACAGACCAGATATCTTGATTGTCGGATGGACAAAGGAACCTCTTTTTTTCCCCCATCGTACAGATTAAAGGTATCAAATAAGAGGGCAAACACGCACACGGGTACACACACAAACACACATATGCACACACACCCTCACACCTTCGACTTGAAAAAACCCACATGCCACTGGCTCCTGGCCAAGAAATGGCCGGCGTATTTATTATTTGGGGGGCGGCTCTCTACTTCCAAAGGACAGCTGTGGAACTGAAACAGCTGATAAACAGACAGAGCAGAGCAAGCTGTTTAATCTGCGCCAGACACTGATTACAGATGCCACGGGACATGTGACTTAATCACTTGCACACTATCATTTGATGTAATCGCTCGTCTCCGATTCGCTCGTCTTCGCTCCAAATACATGGTCATGATGATACTTCTGCCGGCTAAGTCTGAATGTCTGAGGTAGTAATTGTTCCTTTGGTGTCTTGTAGGAGGGCTTTGGGGCCAGGTAAGGAGACAAAAGACGTTTCGCTGAGAAACTTCCACTCTCAAGACCAGGACAAAAAAAATACCTGTTTTTATTGATAAAACAATAGAGCTCAACTTAATTAAAATAGAACATTGCAGAACCATTGAAAAATCGGGCAAATTTGCGATGGGATTAAAACAATCGTGAACAGGGGTAGGGATGTGTGAAATGGACAATGTTCAAACAACACATTTTCTCCGGTTTTCAGTAAAAACATTTTATTTTATTTTTATCATAAAATTCCATGTGAATTCACAATGCTGCTGCCAGCAACGGTTTGGGTCTCATGGCGCGTCCCTTTCAGATTGTTAAACATTGCACCTGTACTACCATTACTGTACCTCAATTCCCCCTCACAAAGTTAGCATTTCCTTCTCATTTAACTTCTCAAAGTATTGTCATACAGGACTTCACTGCGGTTGCTTGCCTTTCCCTGCCATTTTCCCAACTGTTAACGACGATGAAGTAGTGATTGAGAGTCGACTCAAAAATAATTGATTCCTCGACTGTATTTCAATGTTTATTTTGTTAAATGTGATATGCCGTGTGTAACGTCCATTTTTATTGTTTACTTGGTAACACTTTTCTTGACACCCAGCGTCATAACACGCTATGACACAATCATAATCATGTCATTATATGTCATAACAGCAGACATACCTTGTCATAACCTGTTATAATATGGTCATAACACTGTCATGACACATATATTTAGACCTGTTGTGACATTATTTTATAGCTGGTTATGATACCTCCATAGGAGTGTAAAAACCACAAAACCTACCATGGTAGTTCTTTTATGGCTGGTTATGACACCTACATAAGAGTGTCAAAACCCACAAAACCTACCACAAGGCAAAACATTCCATTACACCATTACACATTAAATTATCATTGTAATTGCGCACACATTGATGTCAGACATGCACCAACGCAAATGCTCTGCTGCTGATGACTGGGATGAAAGCAGGAGATTTCAGAAACAGGACAAGACACCCTCTTTTTGACTCTTGACTGATATTACATTTACATTTAAGTCATTTAGCAAACGCTCTTATCCAGAGCGACTTACAAATTGGAAAGTTCATACATATTCATCCTGGTCCCCCCCGTGGGGAATGAACCCACAACCCTGGCGTTGCAAGCGCCATGCTCTACCAACTGAGCCACACGGGACCACAATATATGGTATATGGGCATGTATGTGATAGGTTATCTGGCTTATATGATTATGGTCATAATGCTTCTTGACAGTGTCATAAAGTGTATTTTCTACAAGTTATTTAAAATATGATGAAAAAAAAAAAAAAAGGATTTAAGAAACAAGCCTTCAAATGAAAGGAAACTTCTTGGTAGGGAAAAAACCCTGAATTTTAATAAATGTGGTTTTGACACTGTTATATAGGTGTCATAACCAGCCATAAAATAATGCAATATATGTCACAACAGGTGTAAATATATGGGTCATGACAGTGTTATGACCGTATTAAGACATGTTATGACAAGTTATGTCAGCTGTTATAACATTATGACATGGTTATGACCATGGTTATGACCACACTGAGTGTCAAGTAAAGTGTTACCGTTTACTTCGCTACTTGAGTAATCTCTCTCCGCTCTCTCTCTCGCTCCATACTGCTTCCCACACAGACTTAGAGCGCATTTGTTGTTCCTCGACCACTAGACACTTGCAGTTCAGTCTGCATGGTCAATGAAGCACATGCAACAATGTTGATGACAACGATGCTGTTTTCACTTTGCTACTTAATATAAATCCACTAGTGTTCTATAGTTACACTATTAGTTTGTGCTTCTTACATCTGCAAACAGCTAGCTCGTATTTTCTTAGCAAGTTCAGACTAAATCTTGTTAGCTGATAATGCTAATCGCTAGTTAGCTGGCTAATAAATGTTCTCAAATCAAATGTTATTTGTCACAGCAAATGTAATTAGCTATACAGCCTGATAATACCAGTGATGGTGTAGACCTAAATCAGCATGTTGTATCTTCCAAATCAAATAGGAATACGCGATTCATGAATATGTTAGCTACATGAAACAGCTAAGAGAAAACATTAAAGGTAGCCAAAGATTATAGGGTCCCCTAGGAAACACTTCACAACACTTTTTGTTCTGTCACAATAACTCCTCCCTGGCATTTTCAGTCGTTGTCATATCAAACAACACTGTACTCAAAGTGCCCACTATTATATTATAACTATAGAATTAGAATAATCATTATATTTTCATGACTACAACACCAAAGTGTGTTGCTCTAAATCGCAATTGCAACATTTGGAGGAAAGGCAGAAACGTACGAGTCAGAACCGTGCACTAGGCCTATCTTTTTTATTTTGTTTTATTTTATTTTTATTTCACCTTTATTTAACCCGGTAGGCCAGTTGAGAACAAGTTCTCATTTACAACTGCAACCTGGCCAAGATAAAGCAAAGCAGTGCGACAAAAACAACAACACAGAGTTACACATAAACAAACGTACAGTCAATAACACAATAGAAAAATCAAAAAAAAAAATCTCTGTACAAAACTCTCTGTACAAATGTAGAAGAGTAGGGACGTAAAGGCAATAAATAGGCCATAGAGGCAAAATAATTACAATTGAGCAATTAACACTGAAGTGATATATGTGCAGATGATGATGTGCAAGTAGAGATACTGGGGTGCAAAAGCGATAGAGGATAAATAACAATATGGGGATGAAGTAGTTGCGTGTGCTATTTCCAGACTGGCTGTGTACAAGTACAGTCACCGGTAAGCTGCTCTGACAGCTGATGCTTAAAGTTAGAGAGGGAGATATAAGACTCCAGCTTCAGTGATGTTTGCAATTCGTTCCAGTCATTGGCAGCAGAGAACTGGAAGGAAAGGCAGCCAAAGGAAGTCCAGTGAAATATACCTGCTGGAGCGCGTGCTACGGGTGGGTGTTGCTATGGTGACCAGGGAGATGAGATAAAGTGGGGCTTTACCTAGCAAAGACTTATAGATGACCTGGAGCCAGTGAGTTTGGCGACGAATATGTAGTGAGGGCCAGTCAACGAGAGCGTACAGGTCGCAGTGGTGGGTAGTATATGGAGCTTTGGTGACAAAACGGATGGCACTGTGATAGACTACATCTAGTTTGCTGAGTAGAGTGTTGGAGGCTATTTTGTAAATGACATCGCCGAAGTCAAGGATCGGTAGGATAGTCAGTTTTAGGAGGATATGTTTGGCAGCATGAGTGAAGGAGGTTTTGTGGCGAAATAGGAAGCCAATTCTAGATTTAATTTTGGATTGGAGATGCTTAATGTGAGTCTGGAATGAGAGTTTACAGTCTAACCAGACACCTAGGTATTTGTAGTTGTCCACATATTCTAAGTCAGAACCGTCCAGAGTAGTGATGCTAGTCGGACGGGCGGGTGCGGGCAACAATAGGTTTAAGAGCATGCATTTAGTTTTACTAGCATTTAAAAGCAGTTGGAGGCCACAGAAGGAGTGTTGTATGGCATTGAAGCTCGTTTGGAGGTTTGTTAACACAGTGTAAAAAGAAGGACCAGATGTATACAGAATGGTGTCGTCTGAGTAGAGGTGGATCAGAGAATCACCAGCAGCAAGAGCAACATCATTGATGTATACAGAGAAAAGAGTCAGCCCGAGAATTGAACCCTGTGGCATCCCCATAGAGACTGCCAGAGGTCCGGACAACTGGCCCTCCGATTTGACACAGTCAACTCTATCTGAGAAGTAGTTAGTGAACCAGGCGAGGCAGTCAATTGAGAAACCAAGGCTGTTGAGTCTGCCGATAAGAATGCAGTGATTGACAGAGTCAAAAGCCATGGCCAGGTCGATGAAGACGGCTGCACAGTACTGTCTTTTATCGATGGAGGTTATGATATCGTTTAGGACCTTGAGAGTGGCTGAGGTGCACCCATGACCAGCTCGGAAACCAGATTGCATAGCAAGAAGGTATGGTGGGATTCTAAATGTTCGGTGATCTATTTGTTAACTTGGCTTTCGAAGATTTTAGAAAGGCAGGGCAGGATGGATATAGGTCTGTAACAGTTTATCGGCAACCAAAAAGTGTATCTCGCAATGGAATGCTACATTTGAAATCAGAATTTACATACACCTTAGCCAAACACATATAAACTCAGTTTTTCACAATTCCTGATATTTAATCCTAGTAAAAAATTCCCTGCCTTAGGTCAGTTAGGATCACCACTTTATTTTAAGAATGTGAAATGTCAGAATAATAGTAGAGAGAATGATTCATTTCAGCTTTTATTTCTTTCATCACATTCCCAGTGGGTCAGAAGTTTACATACACTCAATTAGTATTTGTTAGCATTGCCGTTAAATTGTTTAACTTGGGTCAAACATTTCGGGTAGCCTTCCACAAGCTTCCCACAATAAGTTGGGTGAATTTTGGCCCATTCCTTCTGACAGAGCTGGTGTAACTGAGTCAGGTTTGTAGGCTTCCTTGCTTGCACACGCTTTTTTAGTTCTGCCCACACATTTTCTATGGAATTGAGGTCAGGGTTTTGTGATGGCCACTCCAATACCTTGACTTTGTTGTCCTTAAGCCATTTTGCCACAACTTTGGAAGTACGCTTGGGGTCATTGTCCATTTGGAAGACCCATTTGCGACCAAGCTTCAGCTTCCTGACTGATTTTGTGAAGTGCACCAGTCCCTCCTGCAGCAAAGCACCCCCCACAACATGATGCTGCCACCCCCGTGCTGCACGGTTGGGATGGTGTTCTTCGGCTTGCAAGCCTCCCCCTTTTTCCTCCAAACATAACGATGGTCATTATGGCCAAACAGTTCTATTTTTGTTTCATCAGACCAGAGGACATTTCTCCAAAAAGTATGATCTTTGTCCCCATGTGCAGTTGCAAACCGTAGTCTTACTATTTTATGCTGGTTTTGGAGCAGTGGCTTCTTCCTTGCTGAGCGGCCTTTCAGGTTATGTCGATATAGGACTCGTTTTACTGTGGATATAGATACTTTTGCGCCCATTACCTCCAGCATCTTCACAAGATCCTTTGCTGTTGTTCTGGGATTGATTTGCACTTTTCGCATGAAAGTACGTTCATCTCTAGGAGACAGAACGCGTCTCCTTCCTGAGCGACATGACAGCTGCATGGTCCCATGGTGTTTATACTTGCGTACTATTGTTTGTACAGATGAACATGGTACCTTCAGGCATTTGGAAATTGCTCCCAAGGATGAACCAGACTTGTGGAGGTCTACAATATTTTTTTCTGAGGTCTTGGCTGATTCCTTTTGATTTTCCCATGATGTCAAGCAAAGATGCACTGAGTTTGAAGGTAGGCCTTGAAATACATCCACAGGTACACCTCCAATTGACTCAAATGATGTCAATTAGCCTATCAGAAGCTTCTAAAGCCTTGACATCATTTTCTGGAATTTTCCAAGCTGTTTAAAGGCACAGTCAACTTAGTGTATGTAAACTTCTGACCCACTGGAATTGTGATACAGTGAATTATAAGTGAAATAATCTGTCTGTAAACAATTGTTGGAAAAATTACTTGTCATGCACAAAGTAGAAGTCCTAACCGACTTGCCAAAACTATAGTTTGTTAACAAGAAATTTGTGGAGTGGTTGAAAAACAAGTTTTAATGACTCCAACATAAGTGTATGTAAACTTCCGACTTCAACTGTATATCTCGCAATTTCTTGGCTTTCAATGTCTCGCAAGGTCAGTAAAGCAGGGCCTACTATTAATGGATAGGATAGGATATTGATGAGATAAGCGAGATGCAACACTGTGTGAGGGTCACACACAGGATCGGTGCACGTGCATGGGTTCGCTTCATGCTGTTCACAGCGTGGTAGCCAGGGCACCAAAACAGCGGAGTTGTTCAGCCTCACTAGACGGCTAACTTCACACAACTTTCCCCAGGCCTTTATAGCCTATTGTCCAGTTAGGCTATAACACAGAATATTATAGGTTTTGTGTTAACTGCACTGTGATAATTGTTTTTGTGAAAACATAAAATAAAACATTTGGTTAGGGATTTTTCTTAATGTTAAGGTTAACACCACTAGTACACATTGTACTGAGTGTCCGTCTTTTGCAAATAGTGAAGATTTACGTCTTCCAAGGAGGATCCCAGGCAGAGCATCTTACAGCTTTACAACCGTGGCGCAGGCTCGGAGGCATCATCACAGAACAGGCAGCCTGCTTCCACTTCCATCAATCAAAAAGTACTAACACACTACTGACTATAGAATTCAGACCGACAAACTTGAACGCCAGTCATATCGACCCATTTCGCTCCACCAAAAACCGTAGATGACGGGGCAAAGAGTTTAGAAATATGGTGAGAGAGGCACTGGCAAAGGATCTGACGAGCCACCCTAATGACCAGTCACCTGCACTAAGAAAACGCCTGCTTCCTCCAACCTCAGGGGCATCTGGGAGCAACCTGCCTGCTGCCCCAGACATCAAACACACGTAATGAGAGCAATTGGGAGAAGGTGTGTACAGGAAGCGAGGGGTGTGAGGAGGCTGTTTGAGAGGGGGGGAGGGAGGGAGGGGTGGCTGAGGGATGGGGGGTCGGGGTTAGGATTAGGTAGGGTGGGACTGGGGAGTTAAACTGGCAGGTTTCAGTGGTTAGCCTGCTGGTTAATCCCCGCTAGCACTTAAACAACGGCTGTCGTAACGTGCTGAACAGCAGCCATTACAGAATTAAATAGATTAGCCAGCGTGCTCTACCACACACCGCACGCTTCCCTGAGGGCTACGCAATGCCTCGGGTGATTAGCATAGCAGGTCTCACCTCATTATGCATTAGCGTCTGACATCACACACAAAGGGTACAGTTTTCAGTCCGAAACAATGTTCTAGGAGGATTTTGATCATTTCTTGTCATGACAGGAAGTGTTTTAGGCGTTTTACCTTACATATTGTTTGAGAGAAAAGGAGATTTTGACTTTTTGAGACACTGCTATGAAGTTCTGAAAAAATGAAATAAGAGGTTCTCACATGGTTAACTTCTTTCTTGATTAATGCTCATCAAAGGCTAGCATATGTTATGTCAATACAAGAGAGAAATGACAGGTCACTGGTAATGTTTCAAATCAAGCTAGAGTCATTTGGGGGGCTACGGGGGTGGGGGCTGATTAGGGCATTCTTAAGGACGGGTGGAAAATGAGAAGGTTGCAAAGGTGGGAGGTGGGGGGAGGGACATTTTAGCATCAAAGTGGTCTTCAACCCAAAACGGTAGGTCAGGCCGAGGGGTCGTGGTCTTAAACCCCGTCCTGGGAAACGTGTTCAGGGGTCAGATGTGTTTGTTTAACACAGAGAGAGTTCAATCCTTGGGTTTGTAAGGCTGTCGTCCAAGACATTCCACCTGAGAAATGAAGTACCGGTCTAGAGCTAATTGCTACTTGGATTCATCACATTCTTTGCTGTGCTTTGATTCCATGCAGCTTGCTGAGAGTCTGGCAAGTACCTCTGGGACAGTGGTCTTATAAGCAGACAAGTCTTATAAATATTTGTCTTGACATGAACATTCAAATGTAACTACTATGAAAATGTACAGGTTTTAATAAGCTTAATTTACATTTTAAAATGTATTCAAGTCTCTTGTAACAAGACTGGCAACAGAAATGTCTCTAGTGCACGCAGGGTTTTCTACATTGTCCCGCATGAACAATTTCATGGAAGGAAACAGCTGATGCGTCTGTTCGCTACACATCACATCACATTACTCCTATATGGCGAAAGATGTCTGCAATTTTTCATGTTCAGCAGCATAACGCCGACCTTAAGAATCTTCTTTCTAAACTGGCTGGCAGAGAACATGTGTTTTCCAGGAGTTTGTTTTGAAGCCCAGACCACAAATGCCCCCTTAAACTGTCTGCTTTGGGATTGCCTAACCACAAACAACTCCTTGGAAACTCTCATTGCCTCCTCAGCTCTAGGCCTATTTTGGAATCACCTTACCTTTTCACATAGATTGAAAACTCTACGATTTATCTGGCAAATGAAAATACCACTTTTGGGAGCAGTCAACAGTGGTTCATTTTGATGTGCGTAATTACTCTGGCTTCATGTTGGCCTAAAGAGGCCTAAACAGGTGTAAAAGTTTACCTACCTTGGTTTGAGGTTTAGCCAATGGTCCCCCTTGATTCCCTGGTGAGCCATTCTGCACCAATGTCACACTTTTAGGCTTCTGCCCCAAAGGCTCCGGGCTCTGAGAGACAACAGCATTAGTTGGGAGAGATGCAGGAAGCACTATACACAATCGAAAATCCAATTACAGTAATCGTTTCATTTGGAAGGACGTGTTGACACTGCAGAAAAGTGTTGCTTTTGTTAAAATAGACCATAGCACTTTTAATACTTTTCAGTTTGAACAGCATTTATCTCACTGTCCGTCTGTCTGTACACTACTTTAGTCAGATCAGTAAAGGAGGTCGTTGGGGAGTAAAGGAGGGCAATTAGTATGCTCTCTGTCCTCTGTGTTTCAACCCAGGAAGCATATTAATATCCATGCTGCCACTGCTCATCACTATAATACAGTATGAGCATGACAAAGAGACAGAGAGCAAAGAAAATAAGAGGAAGTAGAAGAAAAGACAAATAAATAATTAATGAAGGAGAGGAGCTGTGTGTGTAGCAGAATAAATCAACAGGTGACCGAAATGCTCAGCTGTCGTCTGGCTCTGGGGCTAGAATCAGTGCTCATGTCGCAGGTATGTGCATCTGCCCCGCTTTGATCTCTCGCGGTCTGGCACAGTTAAGACTTGGACGCTGCCTTTAAAATCACAAACAGACACACGCACACAATGATACACACACACACAGGCACACGCGAACACGCACACTGTTCAAAGACAAAGGCCAGGTGCAATGACGGACTGTTGAACAAGAGAAGGGGGTATCAGACAGAAAGAGAGGATAAACAGAGCAACGAAAGAGAAAGGTGGGAGGACTGAGGGACAGGACATGTAGGCCTAGGTGCCTTATCGAGGAGAGGGGGTGGGGGGGTGGAGGAAATAGGAATTCCCAATGCCTAGACTTGTAGGCTGTGTTTGTCGAGTTGTCTTTACTGCGATAGTATGTGTCTCGCTCTGCACAGTGCTGGTGAAACACAGAGTGCTCAGGTAGATTACAGAGGAGAAATCCCATCATTAAACCCGGCAGACCCTGTGCTTTAGTCTCGAAAAAACAGATGGGTACAAGAGGGAACAAGATGAAAAAGTTTCCTCCGCTCCGTCTCGAGCAAAATGGCCGCAGGTCAACGGGTGCAGAAATGAAAGAGCTAAAAACATGTCTAGTTTACAGAACATGCAATAACTATGAAACATTTACAAAATTGTCTTTGACACTGATATGCACAACACAAATAAGACCTGATGTTAGACAATAAAATATATATAAAATATAATATGCCTACAATATGTCACAATCCTAACTTTCTAAGATGGTCCCGTGTGGCTCAGTTGGTAGAACATGGTGCTTACAACACCAGGGTTGTGGGTTCGATTCCCATGGGGGACCGGCAAAAAAATGTATGCCCTCACTACTGTAAGTTGCTCTCGTCTGCAAAATATCAATATAATAGGACTTTTTGGATCTAAGGCTGCGTTTAGACAGGCAGCCCAATTTGTCTTTTGACCAATCAGATCAGCCCTGAAAAAGATCTGATATGAAAAGACCTGATGTGATTGGTTAAAGACCAATTAGTGGGAAAAATATCAGAAATGGGCTGCCTATGTGAACGTGGTCTATTGGCATGCTCTGCTACATGGACAAGTCCTTGTCTAGCATGACACCTAGTGGACATATATGATACATCATCTATGCCCAGTGTCATGTTTTTAGTTGAACAGAGAATAAAAGGGCTTACTTTCTTTATGGTTGGTTTGACTGGGACCTTCTGTACTTTCACATCACTCTCATCTTCATCACTATCGTCGTCGTCGTCATCATCACTACAAAAGAATAGAACACGAAAATGTACGTCACGTCATCGAATGGTAGTCCAACAAAGACACATGACGCAAGACACACACCAACAAACCTAAAATACAAAAAAGAAGATTCATACTCATCATCGTCGTCATCTTCATCGCTATCATCATCATCATTTGACTCCATTTTCAGTTTCTTCTGCAAAGGGATACAATATTTTCTAACTTTTGGTAATAAATAAGACCTGCTGAGGAATATGGTATGTACCGTCAGGACAAAAATTATTGGCACCCTTGATAAAGATTAGCAAAAAAAGACCACAAAATAAAGAATACAAATACTGAGCTATTATTGTAAGCTCCAAAAAATTGGGAAATTATATTTTTTTATACAATTGCTCAGTTAAAGAGATTTGGTTCAAAAAGTAATATTTTTTTCTCAAAAAGATAGTATTCAAAATTATCGGCACCCCTGTTTTCTATACCTTTCAATACCTCACCTTGCGAGGATAACGGCACTGAGCCTTTTTCTAACATGTTTTTTGAGATTGGAGAACATATTGGATCAATAGCCAGCCTCCACCCAGTACCCTGCCCTGAACTTAGTCACTGTCACTAGCCGGCTACCACCCGGTTACTCATCTCTGCACAATAGAGGCTGCTGCCCAACGTACACAGGCATGGAACACTGGTCACTTTAATCATGGAACACTGGTCACTTTAATAATGTTTACATACTGTTTTACCCATTTCATATTTATATACTGTATTCTAGTCAAGTCCATCCTATTCAACTATTGCTGTATACTATTATATCCACGTATTCTACAGATATACTATATATCCTATCCACACTGTCCATAATGTCTATACATCCCATCACATATATACTGTATATATTTATACTCCGGACTCAGACATTGCTCGTCCTAATATTTTTAAATGTCTTAATTCCATTGTTTTACTTTTAGATTTGTGTGTATTGTTAGATATTACTGCACTGTTGGAGCTAGGAACACAAGCATTTTGCTACACCCACAATATTATCTGCTAAACATGTGTATGCGAAAAAGTTTATTGATTTGACGTAAATGTCTGGAGTTTGCTAAATGGTATTGACACTTGGATTGGAACCGGTGTCTTTGGCCACGCACATCATCGGTGGATTTGGCATTGAAAGAACGATGCATATGCAGAACAGAACCCCATACCTACTGTAAAATATGGTGGTGGATCTTTGATGTTATGGGGCTATTTTGCTTCCAATGGTCCTGGGGCCCTTGTTAAGGTCAACGGCATCATGAACTTGATCAAGGATCTGGAAATATTGTGTGGAGGAATGCTCTACGGTTTTTCCCAATATGTTCTCCAATCTCATAAAACATTTGACAAAAAGGCTCAGTGACATTATCCTCGCAATGTGAAGTATTGAAAGGTATTGAAAACAAGGGTGCCAATAATTTTGACCCCTATAATTTATTTATTTATTATTAGTTGTTGTCTTTCTCAGAGAATTAGAATAAAATAACATAATTTCCAATAGTTATTTTTAAGAATACAGTATTTGTATAGCTCAGTATTTGTATTCTTTATTTTTGAGTCTGTTTTGGGTTTATCAAGGGTGCCAATCATTTTGGACCTAAATGCATGCAGTTGAATCCAATCCAATAATGAGCTAAGTAAACAGCAGGAGGAACATACCGGAGCTGGACGCTTCCCTGAGGTCAAACTTGACGGCCTCGTCACAGGTGACGAGCTGTTTTCCTCTTCTTCGTCATCAGAGTCCTTCACATCTACAAATTGAGATTAGGTTACACCTAATCTCAATGCTGCTGCTGCTGTCTTGTACTGTCAAAATGTCACCTTATATCTAGCCCAAAGAGAGTATACAAACAACTAAATCAGCAGACTGCAAATGAAGTCACTCACTGATAAAATGCTGTCCACTGATGTACACTGGTCCACAGCCAGACTGGAGGCGGAAGGTTACTGGAGGGGTGATCCCAAACCCTCCTAAATTCATCTGCCAAAATTAGGAATAAAATAAGCAAGTCGAATCAACAAAAAATCAACAAAAAATGTTCAACGTCACAAATGTTTCTTTTTTACAGAATGTACATTCAAATTGCGGAAGGGAGGGAGGATCCCACACACCTGCAAGCAAAGGTGTCTTATCAAATGATCTATTACTACATTATCTTATCAAAATCAAAACATCTATTCAGATGTATCTGCTTGCTAAACATTAAAGAAGTGGGTGCTGCCAGACAGTTGTGAATGTGAATTCCAAACTGCCAGGCCATTGTTCTGGTTGCGATAGCAACCAAACAAAACACAGATGTATGTGTTAGAATAACTACTGTAAAAATGTTCAGGTAGTGATAACTTCCATAAATAACACAATTATCCACTCACAGCTAGTGTTTTCAAGCCCTGAACCAAAACCAAAATACACACTAGCTTGTAACATTGGCCCGAGCTTTGCAGAAGGCGACAAGCCAAGCATGTTTAAACAATGGAGGTCATAAACAGAGACAATCAATCAAATGTATTTTATAAAGCCCTTTTTACATCAGCAGTTGTCACAAAATTGATTATACTGATAACCAGCCTAAATCCCCAAAGATCACGCAATGGTGACAGTGTTCTCTGGATCAGGGCGGCAGTCATATTTTCCATTTAATAGGTGGAAACTGGATTACTTTAGGAGCAACAAGCCTGACATCATGGAGACATAGCCTGCTTCAGAGTCATTCATCATGGTCTGCTTCAGAGTCATTCACAAGCGTAAGTTGCTGTCTCTAGAGCCACCAATGTAGCGTGTGCAAAATCATGTGCAATACACTGGAAATGGGTTGTGTGGTTCATTGCATCCAGCCCAGTGTTGTGGCTTGGATCATGGCCAAACATACCTGTAGCATCTTTGTAGACCTCTGTCGTAGTAACACTGTAATTACTACAGTAACAACACGTTATTTTAGTAATTGCATGGTAATGGAGTTGAGTGCTTTTCACTATTATAAAAGTGGAATAACAGACAGGGTTAAAAGAAGCTTCAGGTAAGTAACAGCACAGAACTATGGCGATTCATCATTCTAAAACACTCACAGAGGGCAGCACAGACGGCCTCAGCACAGCCAGTGGAATTTTGGTGGTCTTTCCGTCGTATGTGATGCCCTCGATCTCCACCGTGTGAAACTTATCCTCTGCCTCAGCACCCAGGCACACCTGCAACACCAACACACACACAGCTGTTTCACAGATATGATACTGTATGTTTCGCCACTTTGGAACACGCCAACAACATACAGTCTCCCACATTTCTCTGTCAACCATCATCTCTGCTTGGTGGCAAAAAGGGAGAGTGACTGAAAGCACATTACGATGATGATATCCATTTAGAGGACAGGGACTGAGTCATTTTCAATGGTAGGAAAAGGTTAGCTAAGTATAAGAAAACACATTGTTGATTAAAATGTTATTCCTTTAAATACACATCAAAGAACTATGACTAGATATTGTATTCATTGTATTATTATTCACGTTTTCTGACATTTATAATATTGACAGTGGTGAACTTGGTATTGTGGCGTGGCGGTACACAAAATAGGAAACAGGTGAAATATAGACTGGATATGCAATGACATAAAATAAAAGTTGTCACTGTATGTCTTACATTTTTCTCTAACAGGTGCAAAGATAAATATACTGCAGAAAGTGTACCAATAAAAGGACTCGATGAAGAATATTATAAAAACATTCCAATTACAGAAACTTTCTCAGTGTAGTTTAATTGAAATGTGTCAATTGTCAAGACCTAATTCTGATGGACCTTTTTAATGCATGCATCGTTTGTCAGGACATTTTTTATTGTTTTAAAAAATAAATAATGAACCTTTGGCCAAGTACAATGTTATGATATTCTCTAGTCCAGGGTTTCTCAAACTCGGTCTTTTTGTTTTTTTGTCCTAGGACTACACAGCTGATTCAAATAATCAACTAACCATTAAGCTTTGATCATTTGAATCAGCTGTGTAGTGTTAGGGCAAAAACGTGCACCGAGTTTGGAAAATGCTGCTCTCGTCTAACACAAGCTCGGGCTCAGAATTGGCATAGTGATGATCTTACTGCTTTGAGTGACAGCTGATGATCCGCATCATCGTCCTCCTCAACTTTGAACTCCTTTTTGTCCGATTTGAGTGTACAACCTTAAATTGACATCACATAGGTTAGCAAACTCTAAGCAAATAGCTGTTGGCGTACTACAATTGAAAACGGAAATATAACATTATCATTGATAACAAATTCATCTAGTTAGCCTGTTAGCTTGATAGAACGCAAACAAAGAGCGGTTTGTTGAATTGGCGCGAGAAGCGCATTACCTATCTTAAAGTTAACTAGCTAGATACATATGGTGTGTTTGGGACAGCTATAGCTAGCTAGCTACATAACGAAAGACACACGTCTGTTATTACTAACAGTTCACTAAAATTAAACTTGGCAGTGCAGACGTGCTCACCAAATAAATACATTTGAAATCTGGTTATATCTGGAACGCTATCATCAGCCATTTTCCCCTGAATGTTATTGTTCTGTTCCGTAAAAGCAAGTGACATTCAGTAAGCCAATGGGATAGCTGAAAAGGAAGTTGTGGAAATCATACGTCCAATCGAATCAAAGGCTTGGGTGGGACAAAAGGGGGGAACATACACTTTGGTTTACGTCCGCTAGATGGAGTCATTGCAAATAACCTAAAAATAAGTCTGTGTGTGTGTGATACTTGCAGAGATTGGAACATCTACTGTAGTATGATACTGCTGTTTTGTAATGGTGTGTAACACTTTACATGACATACAATTGCGTTTATACTTGTGTTGTAACACTATCTACTACAATAGCATCACTACTTTTGTTATTGCACCGTAATGAAGTAGTGTTTGCAATAAGGAACTGTGCATATTTCTCTAATTACAGAAATCACTCAACGCCATTGCTATGCAAAACAAAAATACTATCTACAACATGTTGATTCAGTGTTGTTGTGTAAAAATAACAATGTCACTACTAGGTACAAGACCAACTTAATGTAATGTGTTGCTGTGGGTCAAAAGAACAGGACCACTTTTAAGGGTTCACATTAATGTATTCTTCATTCCTATTAAGGATTTGACATTTTTGTTTCTTCTACATCAATGAAATGTTATTGTTGGTTTGTCAGCTGTCCTTTTCTTTGAAAAGTGATGGTGATGGTGATAATTAGTGTTGCAACCTTATGCTGGTTCAAGTATTTTGCTAAGATACGAACAGAGCAGTCATTAAGGTGACTGACCCATATCAAGGAATGGCGGCTTTTCATGCAGGTGGTTTGAAGTCTTGTTTGTGCAGCAAAGTCTGCTCTGGCTTGTCTCAAGAGCCATTTAAACAGGTGATACATGGCCCCTGCACTCAATCAACAGTTTTTCTTCCAGGCGCCCTCTGAATCATAAGAGTACTTGTGTCAGCACGATCAGGTAACTCTGGACTGATGCCACAAAAACTACTGTCACTACCGCAAGGTGACTCCTCCATCCCACATGTCAGATTCCATTTTACGTCAAATATCATATGATACAGTAGGCTAGCTTGTCTTTGTGTGTTTAAAAAAAAACACTGAAAGCCAATGCTACTTATTTCTCTGGGTTGGTGACAACATGTTCACTGTACACATGCCCTTAGTAGATAGCTACATATACCTTCAGGAGAGCCCCAACTTGTAATACTTCAATAAATCCATTTAGTTTGATAAACATAAATACATTTGGATTTAATTTTATTGTGATCCTTTTCTTAATACTTTAGTTCAGGACAAGGTAAAAGCCTAAAACATTTTTCACAGATTATATCTGTTGAAAAGAAAACAATGAAGATCCCAATCTCCTGTGAGACCTATGGATTGGTTTATCTTCGATGTGTGTTGACTTCTTCCCACCGAAGCGAATCTTCAGTGCAAAACATTTGTGCGTCATTCATAAGTATTTTGAATTCGTACATGCTACTTAAGACGCCGGATCCCATTGAGGGTTGAGGCAGAGGACAAAGAAACTAAACCGTAACATAAGGTTTTAGGTTTCCTCACACGCTCAACAGATTGAGTGTTAGAACAAATTCGAAAATTAAACGAGGTCTTCGATACTTCTCTCAGTGTGAACCACTTGTTTATGTGTTTATCTATTAACAGGTTTCATTTACACAAAGGCAGCTAAAGAGGTTGGGTGAATGCTGGTATGGTATCCAAAACAAGTATTTTATATAGGCCTTTTATTCTGTAAATGGATCCAAAATCACAACTGACCATGTAGTTTTTTGCTTTCAATACACTTTACAAAACTGGAAAATTAATGAATAGAAAATGGTAGAGTGAAACTTATAACATGTGATGTATAGTAATATTTTGGTGCCCTGTACCAAAACTTGTTTTTGTGTGGAGACATTTTATTGGAAACGGATAAGGCTATTTTTGGCGGAGAGGTAAAAAAACAAACACACTCAGCCTCTTTAAGCACCTGTAGCAAAACACAGTGCATGGTTTTGAAAACAGTAAGGCTGAGGAATTTTTGCAAAATGGGCCAAGTCACGTCTTCATGGCATTGGAGACAGCAGGATGAAAGAGGCCCAAGGTCTGGGCAGAGGAAATGGGGGTTGAGTAGGCGTCACCTGGACAACTGCCTGCAGTTGACAGGATCTCAACCAGGTGAGACGCCCTCAAAACATGCCATCTCTGCGCAGTAAGGGTGGCTGACAATTGTTTTGAACTAGGTAGGTTCTCCAGATTCTCTTGATATCAATGACTGATGCGTTGTATGGCCTTTTTGTAAACAGTACAACATGGGAACACTGAACAATGGAAAAGTACTACTTCCTGGTTTGGGCAACCATCTGTGATCTATGTGAAGTAGAGAGAGTGAAGCTCCTTTACATACAAGAGAAATGCAGTTATATATGCCCCAACCTAGAGATCTATCTAGATTAGCAGTGTTTTGTGCCTTCAGATAGGACCTTTTTGTTTTGACTTGACATGGATGATATTGGATGTTGACGACTGTCCAGTTTATGGGTGGACATGGTTCACAGACATCCCCGACACTGTTCTCCCCACAAGGTATCTATCGTTTTAGAACAAACTGTTCAGAAAACCTCCCACCTGGGCCTCGTTTCCCAGAAAATGTGTTGAGTTAGGCTAATCATTACATCGATAGCATCCAAGCAGTCTCACAAAAACCATTGTTGCACTAAATTGTATATACTGTAGTAACTCTCACTTTACTGATAAAAGCATGCTGTGTAAAACTTTATACAGCCTTTTCTGGTGTTATATGAAACATGCCCTGCTGGTTTGGCTATGGAGAGGAAGTTGTCATAAAGGATGGAATATTGAAATGAAAGAGTAACACTGAAAGATGCAAATAAGTGTGTAATAATCAATAACATTAGGTTGTTAGAGTAAAGGACACTCTTAGTTTAGGAGGTGTGATTTTGTGAAATTATGCAGTTATCCTTTCTGGTGAAAGAACCACAAGACACAACAACAAAACAGGCTTTCAATTTTGATAATCTTTTCAAAAAGTCACAATATCATTTAATATAAAACACCTTTAAATGTAGTAAGTTATGAGGAATCCTCGAAGAGATATTCCACAATACCACTTGCAAACTGCAGTCAGGGAAGGGATCCACCTGGAAAGCTGGTGACTTCAACGGCAATTCCAAGTGCACACAGAAATATCGGAAACATGCATTACTACATTGTACAAAGCCAAACGCAAAGGAATCAGATCCAGTTAGAGGAATCCGATCCAGTTAAAGGAATCAGATCCAGTTTTGTTGCCATATGGCTGAGAGTCAGTGCTTCCCTGTTGGCAACAGGACAGTCTTGATGGTAGGCATCTACTGATGTGTCCTTTAGATTTCAGGTAGGATTTAGCTCCGTCCTCTGTTTAGACCGACAGCTGAAGGGAGAGTGAAAATCTAGTGTAAGGTAGGAAAATTACTTGACAGAATCAGGTCTGAAAAAACTTAGTAGACTCATTGATCATTGTCCATTTCAGTGGAACTAAATGTATGTCTGTCCACGCCAAGAAGTCCACATATGATCTATAAAAGAGAATACGTGGTTTATAAAGAAATACATAGAGAAAACGTCATATACTATAGGTTTCCTCCTTGTCCTTATTGTCGGTTGTTATGCACGCTAAATAACAAAACATATTACTGTACAATTCCACAATGCAACAGTCTGCATAAAATGCATTTTAATGTGCATCCGTCTACTGTAGATATGTGGTCCCTCCCCAACAAATGGCCCACCCACATTTAGAAAAATCCTCAACATTACTATTATATTCTTATTATGAATTACACAGATGCACACACACCATTCCCCCCGACACACACGCACGCACACACACTGTCAGTCAGACCACAGATGCCAGGGAGGTGACGGAGGTCACCTTGTTGTCCTCTGCCCAGGGCTGTAGGTTCTGTAGGGCGTACAAGGAGGAGTTGTGCAGGCACAAGGGGTCCTGCTGCAGGGGCTGGCTCAGGGTCTTCTGAAATGCCTCCTGTTGGAGCTGCAGCATCAGACGGTTGGCCTGCTGTCTCTCTGCCTCGCGCTCCTCGGCTGTCTGTCTCCTGGTTCCACAGTGGGAAGAAGATGTTTTTTTGTTGTTGTCAAAACAGTGCCTAAATATTCATATTCATGTCATCATAAATCCTACTTTCAAAAGCAAAAAGCCAGATACTTCCTGAAATGTGTTAAATGCCCTCAAGAAGTGATATTGATCAAAATAACTACTTTATAATAACTACTACAGTGGGGCAAAAAAGTATTTAGTCAGCCACCAATTGTGCAAGTTCTCTCACTTTAAAAGATGAGAGAGGCCTGTAATTTTCATCATAGGTACACTTCAACTATGACAGACAAAATGAGAAAAAAAATCCAGAAAATCACATTGTAGGATTTTTAATGAATTTATTTGCAAATTATGGTGGAAAATAAGTATTTGGTCAATAACAAAAGTTTATCTCAATACTTTGTTATATACCCTTTGTTGGCAATGACAGAGGTCAAACGTTTTCTGTAAGTCTTCACAAGGTTTTCACACACTGTTGCTGGTATTTTGGCCCATTCCTCCATGCAGATCTCCTCTAGAGCAGTGATGTTTTGGGGTTGTTGCTGGGTAACACGGACTTTCAACTCCCTCCAAAGATGTTCTATGGGGTTGAGATCTGGAGACTGGCTAGGCCACTCCAGGACCTTGAAATGTTTCTAACGAAGCCACTCCTTCGTTGCCTGGGCGGTGTGTTTGGGATCATTGTCATGCTGAAAGATCCAGCCACGTTTCATCTTCAATGCCCTTGCTGATGGAAGGAGGTTTTCACTCAAAATCTCACGATACATGGCCCCATTCATTCTTTCCTTTACACGGATCAGTCGTCCTGGTCCCTTTGCAGAAAAACAGCCCCAAAGCATGATGTTTCCACCCCCATGCTTCACAGTAGGTATGGTGTTCTTTGGATGCAACTCAGCATTCTTTGTCCTCCAAACACGACGAGTTGAGTTTTTACCAAAAAGTTCTATTTTGGTTTCATCTGACCGTATGACATTCTCCCAATCTTCTTCTGGATCATCCAAATGCTCTCTAGCAAACTTGAGACGGGCCTGGACATGTACTGGCTTAAGCAGGGGGACACGTCTGGCACTGCAGGATTTGAGTCCCTGGCGGCGTAGTGTGTTACTGATGGTAGGCTTTGTTACTTTGGTCCCAGCTCTCTGCAGGTCATTCACTAGGTCCCCCCGTGTGGTTCTGGGATTTTTGCTCACCGTTCTTGTGATCATTTTGACCCCACGGGGTGAGATCTTGCGTGGAGCCCCAGATCGAGGGAGATTATCAGTGGTCTTGTATGTCTTCCATTTCCTAATAATTGCTCCCACAGATGATTTCTTCAAACCAAGCTGCTTACCTATTGCAGATTCAGTCTTCCCAGCCTGGTGCAGGTCTACAATTTTGTTTCTGGTGTCCTTTGACAGCTCTTTGGTCTTGGCCATAGTGGAGTTTGGAGTGTGACTGTTTGAGGTTGTGGACAGGTGTCTTTTATACTGATAACAAGTTCAAACAGGTGCCATTAATACAGGTAACGAGTGGAGGACAGAGGAGCCTCTTAAAGAAGAAGTTACAGGTCTGTGAGAGCCAGAAATCTTGCTTGTTTGTAGGTGACCAAATACTAATTTTCCACCATAATTTGCTAATAAATTCATTAAAAATCCTACAATGTGATTTTCTGGATTTTTTTCTCTCATTTTGTCTGTCATAGTTGAAGTGTACCTATGATGAAAATTACAGGCCTCTCTCATCTTTTTAAGTGGGAGAACTTGCACAATTGGTGGCTGACTAAATACTTTTTTGCCCCACTGTATATATAAACATGATTATTTTACTTAATTATTTCATTTTCACCCTTAGTTATTTTAGATTACCATTATTTCATTATGATGGAGAAGAAACATTTTTTTTTTACAATCATGTATGTCGTAACTACATATGAGGACATCAAGGGGACTCAGTTGTGGTCTCAACTTACTGTTAAAAGTGATAATACACAAGGTGCTATTTCAAAATGTTGTTGTGCATCAGCAGTGTTCCTCTTGTTAAATGTCACTCACTGACAGTCACTGAATTAGCCCATGTCAATAAAAAAAAATGTGATTGGTGAATTTGTCTAGTTAGTCTAAGCTAAGCGATCTAAGCTAATAATCATGGCAGAATTACCAACCGGGCACGCAGGGCACATGCCCAGGGGCCCTGACCTCCAGGGGGCCCCGATGGATTTTTCTAAATTCTTTAAAAATTAAAGCTGAAATGTGAACGTCTAGCAACCTAAAGGTTGCGAGTTCGCATCTCATCACGGACAACTTTAGCATTTTAACTAATTAGCAACTGTCACGTTCTGACCATAGTTCTTGTGTGTTTTGCTTGTTTTAGTGTTGGTCAGGACGTGAGCTGGGTGGGCATTCTATGTTGTGTGTCTAGTTTGTCTGTTTCTGTGTTTGGCCTAATATGGTTCCCAATCAGAGGCAGGTGTTTTGTGTTGTCTCTGATTGGGAATCATATATAGGTGGCTTGTTTTGTGTTGGGGTTTGTGGGTGGTTGTTTCCTGTCTCTGTGTTTTCTCTGCACCAGCTAGGACTGTATCGGTTTGCCACTTTTTGTTATTTTGTATTTGTAAGTGTTCTCTGTTTATCGTTTAATTAAACATGTTGAGCACTGGCTACGCTGCGTGTTGGTCCGATCCCTGCTACACCTTCTCTTCTCTTGAAGAGGAGGAAGGCTGCCGTTACAGCAACTATACAACTATGTACTACTTTTTAGCTACTTTGCAACTTCTTAACCCTTCCCCTAATCCTAATCCTAAAACTAACCTTAACCCTTTCAGGTAACCCTTCCCCAAGCCCTAACCTTGATGCGTCTAGCTAACTCCTCCCCTAACCCTAACCCTAACCTTAACCCTTTAACATAACTCCTAAACTTAACCCTAACCGCTAACACCTAGCCTAGCTAACGTTAGCCACCTAGCTAGAATTTGTAACATACAGTGCATTCGGAAAGTAATCAGTACTCTTTTTCCACATTTTGTTACATTACAGCCTTATTCTAAAATGTCTACACACAATACCCTATGATGACAAAAATGAAAACAGTTTTTTTGAAATTTTAGCAAATGTATTAAACATAAAAAACATAAATACCTTATTTACATAAGTATTCAGACCTTTTGCTATGAGACTCAAAATTGAGCTCATGTGCATCCTGTTTCCATATGTCATCCTCGACATGTTTCTACAACTTGATTGGAGTCCACCTGTGGTAAATTCAATTGATTGGATATGATTTGCAAAGGCACACACCTGTCTATCTAATGTCCCACAGTTGACAGTGCATGTCAGAGCAAAAACCAAGCCATGAGGTTTAAAGAATTGTCCGTAGAGCTCCGAGACAGGAATATGTTGAGGCAACAGATCTGTGGAAGATACCAAAAATGTCTGCAGCATTGAAGGTCCCCAAAAATACAGTGGTCTCCATTATTCCTAAGTGGAAGAAGTTTGGAACTACCAAAATTCTTCCTAGAGCTGGCTGCCAGGCCAAATTGAGCAAAATCGGGGGAGAAGGGCCTTGGTCAGGGAGGTGACCAAGAACCCAATGGTCACTGACAGAGCTCCAGAGTTCCTCTGTGGAGATGGGAGAAACTTCCAGAAGGACAACCATCTCTGCCGAATTCCACCAATCAGGCCTTTATGGTGAAGTGGCCAGACGGAAGCCACTCCTCAGTAAAAGGCACGTGACAGCCCGCTTGGAGTTGGCCAAAAGGCACCTAAAGACTTTCAGACCATGAGAAACAAGATTCTTGAGTCTGATGAAACCAAGATTGAACTTTTTGGTCTGAATGCCAAGCTTCATGTCTGGAGGAAACCTGGCACCATCCCTACAGTGAAGGGAGGTGGCAGCATCATGCTGTGGGGATGTTTTTCAGCGGCAAGGACTGGGAGACTAGTTAGAATCGAGGGAAGGATGAACGGAGCAAATTACAGAGAGGTCCTTGATAAAAATCTGCTCCAGAGCGTTCAGAACCTCAGACTGGGGAAAAGGTTCACCTTCCAACAGGACAACGACACTACGCACACAACCAAGACACCGCAGGAGTGGCTTCGGGACAAGTCTCTCAATGTCCTGGAGTGGCCTAGCCAGAGCCTGGATTTGAACCCTATTGAACATCTCTGGAGAGACCTGAAAATAGCTGTGCAGCAACGCTCCCCATCCAACCTGACAGAATTTGAGAGGATGTGCAGAGAAGAATGGGATAAACTCCCCAAATGCAGGTGTACTCAATTCTGTAATCACTGCCAAATGTTGTTCAACAAGGTACTGAGTAAAGGGTCTGAATACTTTGATAATTTGAAAAAATCTCTAAAACCTGTTTTTGCTTTTTCATTATGGGGTAAATTAATACATTCCATACGAAACGTTACATATAATACTAAAGGAGTTTCTCGGATTTACGTTCAGAATAATACAAAATGTTCTGAGACCAGGTTGCACCTACTGGTAAAAAAAATAACAGACATTGAATATCCCTTTGAGCATGGTGAAGCTATTAATTACACTTTGGATGGTGCATCAATACACCCAGTCACTACAAAGATGCAGGCGTCCTTCCTAACTCAGTTGTCGGAGAGGAAGGTAACCGCTCAGGGATTTCACCATGAGGCCAATGGTGACTTTCAAACAGTTACAGATATTAATAGCTGTAATAGGAGAAAACTGAGGATGGATCAACAACATTGTGGTTACCCCACAATACTAACCTAATTGATAGTGTGAAAAGAAGGAAGCCTGTACAAAATAAAAAATGTTCCAAAACATGCATCCTATTTGCAACAAGGCACTAAAATAGTAAATGTGTCAAAGCAGTTAACGTTTTGTCGTGAATACAAAGTGTTACGTTTGGGGCAAATCCAATACAACACATTACTGAGTACCACTCTCCATATTTTCAAGCATATAGATGGCTGCATCATGTTATGGATATATTTGTAATCGTTAAGGACTGGGAAGTTTTTCAGGATAAAAAAAATATGGAATGGAGCTAAGCAAAGGAGAAATCTTAGAGGAAAACCTGTTTCAGTCTGCTTTCCACCAGACACTGTGTCACGTTCCTGACCTGTTTTATGTTATTTTTGTATGTGTTTAGTTGGTCAGGGCGTGAGTTGGGGTGGGCATTCTATGTTTTGTGTTTCTATGTTTAGGTCACTTGTAATTAGCCTTATATGGTTCTCAATCAGAGACAGGTGTTTGACGTTTTCCTCTGATTGAGAACCATATATAGGTTGGCTGTTCACACTGTTTGTTTGTGGGTGATTGTCTTCCGTGTCTGTGTCTATGCACCACACGGGACTGTTTCGGTTTGTTTGTTCGTTCGTTCGTTTTGTTGTAGTCTGTACCTGTTCGTGCGTTCTTCGTGTTACATGTAAGTTCTCATAGTTCAGGTCTGTCTACGTTTTCGTTTTGTTATTTTGTAATCATTTCAAGTGTTCTTCGTGTTTCGTCTTCGTCTGTAATTAAATCATTATGTATTCACAACCCGCTGCATTTTGGTCCTCCGATCCTTCTCTCCTCTCCTCGTCCGAGGAGGAGGAGGAACTAGAGACCCGTTACACACTGGGAGATTAATGTACCTTTCAGCAGGACAATAACCTAAAACACTAGACCAAATCTACATTGGAGTTGCCTACCAAGAAGACAGTGAATGTTCCTGAGTAGCTGAGTTACAGTTTTGACTTAAATTTACTTGGAAATCTATGGCAAGACCTGAAAATGGTTGTCTATCAACGATCAACAAACAATTTGACAGAGCTTGAAGAATTTTGAAAATAATAATGGACAAATGTTGGAAACTTACCCAGAAAGACTCACAGCTGTAATTGCTGCCAAAGGTGCTTCTACAAAGTATTGACTCAGGGGAGTAAATACTTATGTAAATGAGATTTCTCAAAACATGTTTTCACTTTGTCATTATGGGGTATTGTGTGTAGATAAGTGGAATTATAATTTTTTTAATCCATTTTGAATTCAGGCTGTAACACAACAAAATTTGGAACAAGTCAAGGGGTATGAATACTTTCTGAAGGAATGGCAAAATGTATAGAATTGCAGGAAAATAGCTTTAAAATTGCAACAACAACAAAAATCTAATTTGTTTACGTTTTGTTAATAAAATACTTGTTCTGTTAACAGATCCCTCTGTACATATTAAATTATACTTTTTAATCCCGGTGCTGAATTTATGTCAGTTAATATGTAGCGGCTAATTGTATTGCTAATAGGCTATAGCTGTGTTTGAATACCCATACTAACCTACTGTATACTACATACTTAATGAGTATATACTACATACTATATACTATTAGTTAATTTTAGTATACTGTAAATGAACGGTATCCTTTCGATTGTGCATACTAGCGCTACGCCTGCCTATCGGAAGTTGATGCTGTTGCTATGCCCCCTCTTGCTAGTTGGTTACTGACACCGGCCATATTCAACAAATGTTGAGCATTCTTAAATTCATCAGTTATTCTGCACTCTGAGAGAGTGCTCTGAAATCGGCGTAAATAGCCAGAGTGAACTCATGTCCATTGAGAACACACAACGACTATACCACTTAGCTAAGAATGACGTGAATAATCAAGTCAATAAGCGTTGGGTAGTTAGTTAATATACTGGCAAATTCAATGTATTAGTAGCCAACTAACGTTAGGTAGCTAGCTAACATACCGGTACCTAATGCTGTAATGATATGACCTGCAGTTCATAAGGATAGCGTAGCCAACAAATTGTCAGCCAACATAAGGTGTAGCGTAACTTATTTGAAAAGTCATTACTTTATTACATTGCTCAACATTTCCTTAAGATTTGTCATAATTAGTTAAAGCAATGAATTTGTATACGCTCTCGTCGGACTTCGGCTGCATATTTTCCGCCATTTTCTTCAAATCTGAAAACAATGTGATGCCAAGCCCATTTTCTGAAAAATTGCATTACGGGCCCTAAAATCACGGAAATAGTGTCCACTGCTTGTATACTTCATATTTTGTCGAATGTAGTACGCCATCCGGGAACTTATGGCATACTAACTCTATCCATACTATGACCAATAAGCATACTACATTCTCAATTTACATCACAAATAGTATGGTTAGTATGAGTATTCGAACACAGCTTATATGTTTGTAGATCGACTGAGGTGAACGAAGCTTCAGCAACCAATGTGATAATGGCTGGGGTAATTTTTGCTTGTTCTCTAAATATCATTTTAGGACCTCACTAAAACTCAAACCCTGGTTACGGCCCTGGATGTATGTCATTCTTACATGGATATTATGCTACATGCTACATGACCAAAAGTATGTGGATGGACACCTGCTCGTCGAACATCTCATTCCAAAATCATGGGCATTAATATGGAGTTGGTCTCCCCTTTGCTGCTATAACGGCCTCCACTCTTCTTGGAAAGGCTTTTCACTAGATGTTGGAACATTGCTGCGGGGACTTGCTTCCATTCAGCCACAAGAGCATTAGTGAGGTCGGGCACTGATGTTGGGCGATTAGGCATGGCTCGCAGTCGGTGTTCCAATTCATCCCAAAGGTGTTCGATGGGGTTGAGGTCCAGGCTCTGTGCAGGCCAGTCAAGTTCTTCCACACCAATCTCGACAAACCATTTCTGTTAGGACCACACTTTGAGGGTGTTGTCATGCTGAAACAGGAAAGGGCCTTCCCCAAAGTGTTACCACAAAGTTGGAAGCACAGAATCATCTAGAATGTCATTGTATGCTGTATTGTTAAGATTTCACTTCACTGAAATTAAGGGGCCTAGCCCGAACCATGAAAAACAGCCCCAGACCATTATTCCTCCTCCACCATACTTTACAGTTGCTCCAGAGTCCAATGGCGGCGAGCTTTACACCACTCCAGTCAAAGCTTGGCATTGCACATGGTAATCTTAGGCTGCTCAGCCATGGAAACCCATTTAATAAAGCTCCCGACGAACAGTTATTGTGCTGACGTTGCTTCCAAAGGCAGTTTGGAACTCGGTAGTGAGTGTTGCAAACGAGGAAAGATCATTTTTATACACCTCGGTCCTGTTCTGTGAGCTTGTGTGGCCTACCACTTCGCTGACCTTTCCTCTTCATGATAACAGCACTTACAATTGACCGGGACAGCACTAGCAGAGCAGAAATTTGACAAACTGACTTGTTGGATAGGTGGAATCCTATGACGGTGCCACATTGAAAGTCATTGAGCTCTTCAGTAAGGCCATTCTACTGCCAATGTTTGTCTATGGAGATTGCATGGCTGTGTGCTAGATTTTATACACCTGTCAGCAACAGGTGTGGCTGAAATATACGATTCCATTCACTTGAAGGAGTGTCCACATAGTTTTGTGTATATGGTGTATTTCCATGTGATGGTTAGGTCTGCATGTGCAGCAGAGTCAGAAAAACACCTCTAAAATATTGTTTTATACACACCATCCTCCTTCCATTAGCCACACGTTATTGTTAACTACATTATCGTAATCTGATTTCGCTGCTGTTCATTTGATCATTTGCTTGTTACTAGCGTAGCTGTGACACAAATACATCTTTCATGCACATCCTATCAACACACTATGGGGAAATATAAAAAATCACACCAAAACTAGCTTGGAAATTAGGAAAGTGAGTTAGCCAATTCCCTGGTTATTCATGATATGCCATTTAGCCATTCTTTTTTTCATGTTTCTGTAGAAAACATGGCCCTGTGTTGACACCTGGCACATAAATACCTATTGAAATAGGATCCCAGGCTTTACTTTTCCACCTGGTATTGAAATAAATCATTTGCCAGCTTTTCAAAGGTGAGTCACATCACAAATCCAATTATTGCTATTGGATTTCGTACGGCATTTAATGACCTACGACCCCATGTGCTGTTCACAATATGGATAACAACAATACATCCTTGACCACATCAGGTGAAGGTCAGCCAGATCAGTTGGATCTCAGTGAATGACCACTATCTGATCACAGAGTCTATGATTCAAGATGACTCAGATGTACAGGAATGACTACTACAGTACATGCATTCCCTTTAGTTCCTTGTTTGTCATCAAAGGTTAAGTAAGGCATTATAATTTGAATGTCCACTCATTCATTTCAAATGACCATAAACAACCGTTTGAGTGAGTTAGGGGGAAGAGTTTCGGCCATGGACAATGCACTCAATTATTCAGACTAGTGTGTCAATATTGCTTTGGACAGCATCTTTCCAGAGGACATTTTAAGAACAGGGCTAATTGTGCTTGGTCAAGGGAATTGGCCTCCAAAAAACAAGTAGGAGCTAAGCTAAGCAAAAAAGGTGTTTCCCTGTCACAACAAAATGCCTTGGGTGCATAGAATAGTCCTTTAAAACATCACAAAAGCTTGCTCACCTCAAGCAAAGCAATTCACATACTATACCATACTCTAATTTAAACAGCTGCCTAGTTGTTACTTTGTGACACTTCCTGCATCAATCTGATGTATCAAAATGCATAAAACATAAGGCAACATGAACAATGGAAAGCAGTTTTGGGGAAAAAAACTTGAAATAAAAAATGTCCAAAAGCGACAATAAAAAAAAACATTAACAGTGAGAGTGTTGATACAGACAGTGTTAAAGAATGTCTAGAAGTGTGTTGCTGTAATGCGTTGCTGTAATGGGCCCCTACCGCCATTTTGTCCTCCTATTCTGGAACCAGGTTTTGACCTGTGCGTCTGTCATCTTCAGGGCCTTGGCCAGGGTGGCGCGCTCCGCCGATGCCAGGTACTTCTGTCGGTGAAAGCGTTTCTCAAGTTCGCAGATCTGCACACGGCTGAATGAGGTGCGGGGCTTTTTTCTTTTGGGTGGCGTCCGGTTCTGATAGGGGTGGCCGATGCGCCGGGTCACCGAGAAGGGAGAAAGGGCTGCTGAGAGAGAGCGAGTTCAGAGCACGATCACTCATCTTATAATTGTGATTATGTTGTCCATCCCTAACGCAATTCAATATTTCATCATCTATGTTTTTATTTATTTTAACATGAGTTAGCCAACATTTAATGATTCATTACTGGCTATTGAACCTTGCAATATGATTACAAGGTGAAAACAGTCCTTTCTCATAACAAATGCATACAGTTTTTCAGTACATAGAGTGTTGTCCTATGGACCTAGCTATGCATTTTGGTATTTTAACACCCCTGATGGAAACCAGGAGAAGACAAACCAGGGCAAGATAAAGGACACATGTAAAAGAAGAGCAGGGAAGTGACTCACCTGGACAAGTACCCTTTCGAAAGGGATAGTCTGCAAATGGGCCAGTGTCTCGCAGGTGAGCGAGTTCGGGGTAATAGTGTTTGGCTAATGTCTCCATAGAGCTCCAGGTAGGGACCCTGCCGATGTCCCCCTTGGGGAGAGGGCAGAGGCCTGGCAGGGCCGGGGGGGCTCCTGGCCTCCCACTGGGGTCTCCTGCTTGTCTGTCCTCTGCCTGCTCCGCTAAAGAAAGGGAGACACAGTCAGGGACCCACATGGAGCTGTGGGGGTCGGGTGGTGGTACTCTGGAAGTACCTCTTATCGCTATTTTGTCAAGATGGGGATTTGTTACATTTGTCTTTTTTTGTCATTTAGCACAATAACTATATATAATATATGACATTTAGCAGATGCTTTCATCCAAAGCAACTTACAGTCATGTGAGAACAGATTTCACATTTGGGTGGCCCTGGGAATTGAACCCACAACCCTGGCATTGCTAATCCCATGCTTTACCAACTGAACCATTCAGGACCATTAAACTGATTGGTTAGGCCAAAAGTATCACATTTGGTTTGATGCCGAATCATTACAGTTAGCTTTTTAAGCTATCCAGCCAAACATAGTAACTTAGGCGATATGTACACGCTACATTTGTAAAAAGAAATGACCAATTAAAACATGATACAAAGGAAAAGTACCAATCTCAAGCACTTTGACAAGGTAAATTATTTGTGCATGTTGTCTATTCGTCAGGCAGCAGCGCAACTTTGGTTTTAGAAGTGGAGTTTTGTATCACATTTCAATGATAAAACTGGCATTGGGACAAAAATGCTATTTCAGAATCTGTGTGTGTGTGTGTGGGGGGGGGGGGGGGGGGGTTGAAGACAACGATGACATGTCCCCCCTGTCCCCAGTGAAAGTTGCGCCCCTGGTGTCGGGCATGAGTAAACAGAACATTCATAAACGCAATATAATATGTTTGGATATAAATCCCTTCTAAAGCCTTATTGTCATACATACATAACCTGTAAAACAGATGTTTCTGTCGAAGGGATCGGGAAGCAGGCTTCCCTGTTCCTCACAAGCTGTTGTCTTACAGTATGTTTATGTGCCTAGTTCTGTCAGAGAGCTCACCAGGAGCCAAAATGCATATGAAAACATCTCCATATGTGTCCTGTGGGACCAATGTTACTGTGTTGAGAATTTAGTAACCTGAATTCAGTGTCAGCAATCAAAATGTATTTTCCACAGAGGCACTCTGGAGATGAGATAAAACACAAATGAAACACAAGCCACATAACGCACTCAACAATCATTTTGAATCACTCCCAACCTCTCAGATTGGTTATAAACCTAAATAGCAGAATAAATAAATAAATACACATGATTTTTTTAAATACTTAAAAAAATGTAATTAGGTACATTTGCAATACAATTGCAGTGACTCAAAGTGTTGAGTGTTGAAAAAGTGTTTAAAAACATATTTTTAATCTAGAGAGGGTCCAACCCTTCATTGCCTAAGGATAGAAATGAATAGGTCACACATTTGGAGCAAGCATGTCTGCTCCCGGCTCAACATGCAGGTCTGGGTACAGATAACACCACATTAGACTTCTATTTCAGGCCATCTGTGGACCAGCTAATGGACCAGGCACATACAGTACAAGCACGTTCATATGCAACCCAAGAGTAACAAGCAAACAGACTGCCATCCAGTCGAACGTGCTAAAGGTTCCCTTCAACCTAACTTTAATTCTGACATAAGGTATTCCAAATAAACAGTTGAAACGTAACACTATTCATATTGATGATGATTGACTAATTCATGTGGAAATAGAACAAAAGACAAAAGGTCTAGCCGTTGTAAAATAGGTTTTAATTGTACTTTGTCTGTGATGTTGCTAGTTTTGACCAGCTTCCAAAACAAAGAGCCAAGTGTGTCGTAGTAGTCCACTAAATTCAGCAGTGTGCCAAGAGCCCAGAACACACCTGTCTGTTATCAAAACCTGCAGACATGGAATGAGGCAGTTAGTTCAACTTAGCCCTCAGCCTCTTTACAGTGACATGCTTTATAATTTGATGTGATTGCTTTCAATTACAGCCCATATTGCAAGAAGTTGTCAGAGTGTTTACACACAGACAATTACCACAATAATTGTATTCATTGAAGTAAATACTGTTTCCCATAACTGAGAAAGACCAAGTATGGCCACAGAGGCTATAGGACATTTCACTTGACTACCACATCCCCATTCAATTCCCAAGATCAATGTATTTCATAAAGGAGAGAAAATTGAATGTGGTCAAAAGTGTTAAGTGTTATACATTTTTATTTCATTCAATGATCTTATTTAATTTTTATTTGAAAGGTGGGTATCTTGTTTTCAAGAAAACATTGCAAGAATTGTTTTTTGAGAATTTATTTTTTTCCAACGGATGACAAAGGAAATACTAAATCTGATGCCTGGGTAATATGATTTAGCATAAGGATATCAAAAAATAAAATGCTACCGTGGAGATATAATAAAGCCAGATATACTTAATAACACCTTTCTGTGACAGCGCCTCTCTTCCCCACTGCGGATATTACATGCGTAGCAATCTAATAAATATGTGCGTAAAGGATTCTTACCGGGGTATTGAAATATAACATGAACATATATCGCTATTTATTACACTGTGAGGCAAAACAGAGCCACTTGCCCCTGCCACACTGGCTGAGAATAGAAGCAACTTTCAGAGAAAACAGTACGGCTTTCCCCATTAATATCCAATTACTGTAGCCATCATTACATTTATATATTTGTGAGGAAGGTCATTATTTTTAACTAAGATAGAACACTACTACAGGAATACAATTGGATTTACGCTATGCATTAACATAAGGCATGCTCTAATTTCACTGGCCATGATGGGACATTGCACAGGTACAACAAGCAGGTGGAATGTAATCGCAGTACACATTACATAGTATTTACAACTGTACAATCTGTTCGTGGTTTGTGTAATTATATGTCATCAAGTTATTTTAAGGTATTTATAGTTCTCTAAAGAGTGATAACCACTTATCAACTCTCCCAATACTGAAATCTCATCAAAAGACATTGATTATAGAGGTATAGATTGGTATTATTTGTTACCTCACTTCAAGACTATAGTGTATTACAGTATGGATATATTATTTTGTGCTAATACATGCAGATATTGTAAAAGTTTAAATGGCTTTGGTGGTAAGCATATGTTGCTATGAAACTAACAACAGACCAAGAGCCTACAATTTCCCCAGAACCTATAGAGCCACAAGATCAACTATGTTTGTTGACTTGATGGGACACATCTGTTTATGCACCTCTCTGCTTTTTCAAACTTGCAAACTGCCAAGTCAATTAACATAAAAACATGTGTTATTCCCTTTCAGTACCTCCCAATCTGTCCGGTCTGTTGAGAATATCGCATCTCCAATTCTAGGCCTGTTCGCTGTTTCACTTGCTTTGACGCTTGCGGTGAAGTGCAGCGCTGCAATTCAATATGAAAGGGATCATTTATTTAAAAAAGGAGAGGTCTATTTCAAGTATCCAGAGAAACGCTTTACGATTTGAGATATTAATTTAAGATAGGTCAACCAAAAAGACTGGCGCTGAATGCTGAAGTAAGTCCATCCAGCAACTAAAACTAATGTCCTATCTTTTGTAGCCTAGTAGGCCTATCAGGGTTCCCGAAATGAATTTATTTGGGATTATTTTTAAAGGTGGAAATACAATCTGGCCCCTATGATACTAAACTCAAATGAAATCGATGGCAAAAACATCAGAATATTAGCCTACGATGTGTGATTTAAAAAATAAATGTCTCAAACAATGTTGACAAATGGCTATACCGTAAATACTTCAAGCACTTTCAAGATAGGCCTTTTTCTCAAAGGTTGATCACAAATGATAACAAAAAGTGCTCACTTAAAATAAAGTTTTGTTGGTGGGTAATAATGAGGCTACATAACCAACACCAAAGATAAACCAAATTAAACGAGAGGCCCTTTGTGACTATGAATACAATAGGTACGCATATTTATACAATATATTTTATAGTTCACATATCTGTTCTGGTTTAAATAATTAATGAGGAAAGCACAGCGCTATAGCATTGTTAATATTTAATGAGGGCTAATACATGATGATCATAATTTTCGTCTTCATTGTGGTGACGTCATGGCAGAAAAACTCATATCTCGGCGGAGTGGGAGCTGAGGTTATGGTCATTGTAAAATGTACAGGCCAAAAGCTGGCCATCGAGTTATGATTTAATTTACCTCGTTCTTCTCTTTCCTTAATCGTTCAAATAAATGTTCGTCGAATTAGAAAATATTAAACATGAGGCCTATAGGCCTATCATGGCCCATGCAACCCTTCGTGTTGTGCCTTTTTCTATGCTAATCGAAAACACCAGACACCTAGAGCCTACGTGAAAAATGATTTTGAACCAATGCCACTTTCCAATTTCCCAAAATACGAGAAAAGCGTTGGTCAAATGATTCAGGACCTGCAGGCATTGATATACAGTACGGCCTAAGTCATATTCACAATCCCAGACACAATACTTTAATGTATTCATTCTTCTTCTACAGATTAAACGCCTGAATTGTACAAGCCTATTATACGCAATAATAGGGTCTTATGATAGCTTAAACTAAAAGCGCGTGAAGATAAGAGAAATCTGAACATGAGTGAGATAAATTATGCCATTACATTTGTGCTTAGGCCTACAGCAAAAATAATTTGTTTCTGTGAATGATAGTAGATAGATAATGCATTACACCTGCCAATGTCACATATATAGGCCAATACATTTGGCGAAACCTGAAGCGTTCGTAATGTCATCTCATTTACCTTGACACCCCAATGGTGAAGATAAACGTAAATTCAAAGGTTTATGGATTAAATAAACAAGTCGGGCCGTACGCTACATGTTTAAATGCCATGCTTCAAAGTTTGTATAGAATTTGTCACAATTATGTTCCCTTTTTATTTTATTTCAATGGTTCAATTAGGTTGGACGTAACTGGATAGTTGTTCAACAGTGTGTTGAAGACGGTTCTATTCAAATAAGACAGCATTTATTCAAGACCTACACGAATAGATTATTTGTATTTACTGTCGTGACGTTCAACGTGGAAAGGGAAATGTCAAAAACGCCTAACAAGTGTGTCCTTTGATAGTGACAGTGTTGCTATCTTCTCTAATCGTCGTCGGTATACACAACTATAGGCCTAAATGGGCCAGTAGAGCCCACTCACAATTATTTACGTAACACACCTGCAGGAGTGCATCACAATGCCTACCTTGCCGTAAACTGACTCGCTAGTTTAGGGGCCATTTTGTATTGAAAGGAGCTAGAGTAGGCCTATATACCACAACTGCAAAGCTTAGCTACTATATGCCTCTAAAAGTAAATGTATCATAGGCCTGATAATGATAATAATAAGCTAGAATAAGCAAATTGTCATATTGTTATTAGGCTGCTACAATAAGCAATACTACTACTACTAATAATAATAATAATAATAGCCTAATAACAGCAATACTCTATTCTATTATTATTAGGATATTATTATTATGATTGTTAGAATTATTGGCGTTAACCTATTAATTGTATTATAGGTATATTGATATTGATGTTGTTATTATTAAAATTCTTCGGATGGTGTTGAGCGGTGAATTTTATATTCAGAAATATATCTGTTCTATTGCATTTTGAAAGGGAGAAATCTCTTCAAAAGCTATCATTTTGATTAGGGTGCCAGTGATTTATCACATTTATTCCCTCCTATTAAACGAAAAGCCAATCTTAACGGTTGACATTATACCATATAATTATACAAATGTACACAACATATATTCTTAACAATACCTGCAAGTATTTATTTGCCTTTTAAATGAACTAATATGATACATATAGACAGGCCTTGATGTTAAATCGAATTCCTCATGCCATATGCCCAGTCGCACATCATGCCATATGCCCAGTCGCACATATGATTTGATAAATGAGTCTGTCACATAATTGCCTACCATGGCTTCTTAATTGACAGCGTCAAGATGCTAAAATGTTTTGCTTAGGCATACGCCCTGCTTGCAAGGATGTGGGTTCAACTGAAAAACAACAAATAAATGTGAACTTTTAAACGAATTATATTGAAGTTTGAACCTCTTTTCAACTGGAAAGGATATATCAGATGTGATAGGCCTATGGGGAAATCCACGAAGCAATGTTCCCATTTAGTGACATGTTTTTTTGTCTACAGAAACATACATTTTCAGAAGTTTAGATGAATCTTACCAGTGAGTCTGTCCTTTGCGAACCTTCGACTGCTCTCCATCCACGGGAAGGTAAAGTTTGCCGCATTTCCCATACTTGGCATTGAAGTCACTGAGGTGATGCCACCCGCGAGGCCAGGTGGATGGGTAGGCGGGGGCTGATGTGGATTCGGTGGCATGGGTCTGTGAGCTGGCACCCTGATAACACCACCGGCGTTCCCACCATTAACGTTAACGTTCATGTTCATGCTGACATTCATGTTCATATTCACGTTATAGGAACCTGCGAGTCCAGCCGCCATAGAGCAGGCCGGGTTATAGACGCTGTTATAGCCATTGGTGTAAACGTTTGGGGCAAGCGTGTAATCCGTGTCGCTGGTTCGGTTGGGCAGCATGCAGCTGCTGGACTGGTCCGTGCTGTTCAGAATCTGGTCTATTCCAAAGCTGATGGGCTCGTGCTGCTGGTGTGTCTGGTTGACCTCTTCAATTCCAGTGTGCTCCATTGTTGTATTCATATTAGCGTCTCAGAACGTCTCATATGTTGATGAAAAGTATGCTATTTGTTTTCCTTATTGTCGCAGTATCGGATGCAGAAATGATGCCCCCGTCTGTGTTCAGATCATTTAGTCTAAATATACTTCCTTGAGCAGTGCGCGACCAACACCGTCCGAAGCGTTTCCATTATCTGTCCAGAAGACATAGAACTGGAGTAGACTAAAATGCACTGTTAATAATCCATCGGGATAGATTCTGGGGGAGTCTTAAAATGCATATCCATCACCTTGTAGCATGATCTTTAACACATTTACTTGCACATTAATCGATAGAGATGAGTAGCCTATTGGTAATGTAAAAATAGTTAGCCAGACTACTTACAGCCAAATCTTCAATTTGAGGAGTTCCCAAGTTCCTGTGAAGCGGATACCGGCTCTCTTCTCTGGCATTGTTGTTGCAACATCTACAAAGGCAGAGGCCATTGCCGACTCACCCTCATCGTATCAAAATATGTAACAAAATGAAGTGTTGACTGTGCTAAACATGAATATTAATTGGGAAAGATAGCTCCGTTCCAGTGAATCTGAAGTGATTTTAGCAGCTGTCGAGACACCCCTCCTGCCTAACTCTTGCCATTCGGTCATCCATTGGCCCACGCATTTCAATGTTTTGCAGCCCGCTCCCTTCTCTTAAAGAACCCGCAGCCCCAGTTTTATTGTGCTGTATAATATGACATGCGGTGTATATCAGAATAGAACTGAGTTTGAGCACATAGGCTATCACCAACCTTAATCCCACTATAAAACGATATGACATGAACAACTAGCTAATAGATATGGACTATCATGCATGAAACTATGTTTAATTGCTATGTAACTATGGGTTTTATTTGATATTGGTCCCGTGTGGCTCAGTTGGTAGAGCATGGCGCTTGCAACGCCAGGGTTGTGGGTTCATTTCCCACGGGGGACCAGGATGAATATGTATGAACTTTCCAATTTGTAAGTCGCTCTGGATAAGAGCGTCTGCTAAATGACTTAAATGTAAATGTAAAATATTATGCATCCCTGTTTATTGCCCTTTCATTGTAAGGCCTGATAGCAGCCAAATAGCCTGACTAGACAATCGAGCCACGAGAATTTCAACTAATTTACAATTAAGCCTGTGTGGTTCTTTTTACGCACCAATAACATTAGATATGCAAGAAGATAACCGTTAACGAGGAGTAGGAATATAGGACAGGCTATATAGCCTAATCATGATTATGACAAGATGGTCTTCAATTAGTAACATCACGCAAGAAGACAAAAAATATGTTGCAAAGCAAACTGTGAACGTTTCCCTTGTCCAACAGCACTTGTGCATTAACAACTCAGAGAGACATACACACACTCTCCGATGGGACTACACAAAATAAGGTTTCATCAAATAAATTAAAGCGGCAATCTGCAGTTGCTACATCCATTTTTTGACTTATAAATGAATGATATGCACCCATTGGTTCTTCAAAAATATCACTTAAATTGCCTCATGAGCTTAGTTCAACTGTCGAGGGGTGCTACCCCATCAAAACCCAAAATATAAGCTTGTTTTATAAACAAAGCAAATGTTAACAAACACTATATAGCCTCAGCATATGTTTAAAACTATTATTTTTGGATTAGTACAGATTATTAGACCAGCCTATGACTATGCCAATAAAGTCCATAAGAGAACCCTGGCTTGCCCTTGACAATGCAAAACACAGTGTTGATTGGCACAAATTATTTAACCTTTCTCTGCCTGAAGCAAGAGTGCGGATTTCCCGGTCTAAATTTAATCAAAATGAAAAATGACTCATAATAAAACTGCAACACGGGGAAAACGGATTTAATATATCTTCGTTTTATTACGCACTTATTCAGGCCAGGCTTATTTCAGCGTCCGTGTGAATAAAGATATCTCTCAACTGCTCAAACTGGCTATAGGGAAGCATAAAAATCAATTGTATGAATTTAAAGCTATATCAATAATGGACGTTGATACGTGAGGCGACGAGAATGGGGGTACTGTAAACCTAAGATGTGTTTGTTTTTAAACATGATCGAATAAAATAAAGAGGGAACGAATATGTTGGGAGAGCCATCCTGGGAAGCGCGTAAAATGTAACTCAATTGCTGTTAAACTGCCTAGCCTACCTATTGATGTCACGTTGGGGATGACAGGCTATGCCACTGGACATTTGGACGACGAATGCGTCATTATGGCAAAATGAATGTGTAAACGACCATGATGTATCACACATCATCTCCAATTGGTGACATAATGGTTATCGGAGAGGCTATCTCTTTGGTTCTTCACAGTGAAGCCTCGAGAGCAAAAGGAGGATGTCTCACTGTATCTGCGCGCGCCCTAAGGTCAAACGCAAAGTGTGGGCGCAGTTGAGAGTTATTTAAGATACTCATGCAGCACATTGTGAATTAGCCGAATGAGAGTAATGTATAGGCCTCTACCATATAGGCCTATAGCTTGGCAGCGAGTTTAATTGACCAAAACATAGGCATATTTTATGGGTATGGGATACATCATTGCCTATAGGCTTGCGAGTTACTTTCACCAACACATATAGACTTATGCTAAACTCAAAACCAATTCGAAGAAGAGGCGAAATGGTAGCTTTAATTCGTTTATGTCCTTCTGATTATTTTGAACAGTAAGAATCTCTCATTATGTAACCTGACAACTTGAACCTTTCATTTCACAACCTGTTTTTAACGCCTCATACTGAAATGAAATTAATCAGCCAGGTACAACAGTTAAAAACTATTTCGATGCACTATATTTTTTTTAACACAATTGAATATGATAAGCCATCAATAACATCAAATCCAATAAAACTCCAAGCCAACATATATAGGCCTAAGCAATAGGCCTAAACCCTAAGTTAATTATGAACAGGGCACATTAATACATGTGAAACTATGGAGTGGATTTGACATGAAACATATGCCATCAGAAAATCACATTTTTTTCTGTCCAACTTTGACAACGATTGCATCCATATTAAGATTTAAACCAATTTAATCAAACTCTCTACACCCCCCCCCCCCATTCCCCTTCTCAAATGGAATATGAAAGCCTTTAGCTGGTTGCCCAGAGGCGATGTCTATGGTGACTTCCATGCAGCCGGTGATGAATCGTTATCTCCAGGCAGTGTTGCGCGTCTGGGTAATAAAGTAGCGGCAAAGCACAGACAAAAGGAATTTGTCACAGTTGGATCCCCGAAATATTATAGTGACCCCCCCCCCCCCCCCCCCCCCCCCCCCACCCCCGAGTGCAACGTTTCTGCAGAAGGCTTCAAGAGATTTGCAAACAACTGCGATAGTTAGGAGCCATTTAAAATCAGTCCTCTAAGAACTTGTCAAATTAACAATTCAATGCTGCAGTTAAGCGGCGATAGGCTGTGCCATGTGAAACAAACCGTCAAATTAGAACAAAAACAGACTGTTTGTGATCATTGTAGGGCACAGGCACCTGTTGGCTCGTTTTAAGCTATAGGCCTAAATTCTGTGCTGTGCAGTTACTGATGCCGTATATGCAGTTGATATTCTATGATATTGGTTATCCACCTTAACTGATTGAATTCGTGACTATCATCAAAAGGCAGACAGCACTGTATTCATAATTAGTACAAAGGTTTCTCTCAAGGTTCTGTGAAAATAATAATAGGTAAATAGCAGCCTGCACAGACTGCTTAATAACAACAATAATAATAATAATAATGATGCAGCCTAATAGCCTATCACTCAGTAATCATAATTACGACGTTGTGGTAGGCTAATTGTTATTATCATTTTGCTGTTATGTCTATTCGTGTTTTTATAGGCCTAAAGGAGCCTTTATTTTCGATAATCACAAGAAAGAGAATATGTTTTCTGCGATGCATTGACTCCCGTCACTCAGGCAGGCTCGCGCTCTTTGGTGAGTCTTTTCCAAAGCTCTCCACTCGAGGATGTTGGGCATTAAGCTGATGGGCCTGTCATCCCGACCCATTTGCAGTCGCTAGCCTCTCTGCCTGTTTTGCTTTCTGCTGTAATTAGGTTGAATTCAGACCAGATAGAATTACATTATTCTGCATTTCGAGCTACAGTCCTTGACTCTCCAGCTCCCCGGGGATAACCTGGCGCCTCCTGCCCAGATCAGACGACTGTAACTGGACTGAGTCGACGGACCACTCCGGGGAAAAAAGAAAAACGCTGAGATGCAGGCTATTCGGGAGTATTGAGAGACGTCATCTTGTATGGAGGATGAACCGTACAGAAGCAGCATCGCTCAAGAATAGCATCTTGAATAACGTAAATTGACAAGGCACTGGAAAAGGTGACTGTTGCTTTACTCATTTGTAGAAGATATATTATGCCCTTCTGTTATTGTCGCCATAGCAATATTGGGATGTAAGATTGTTTTGTGCAAATGATATTCACTCATCAAATTGCATGAAGACTGCTGTAGGGTCTCTATAGTGATTATATTGGCTTTAGCATGTCTTGCTTTAATTAAAAAATAATTAGATGATTATGGAGGCAATTTATTATTGTTATTATTAGATGTGTTATTATTAGTGTTAATAAGCTATTATTAATATTATATTATTAATATCATCATTATTGCTACTGATGTTTTCTAATACAGCTATACAGCAATACTGTTTTGCACTGTTCTGCCTCATCAGAACATTTAATCATTATAAAGTAAACAATGTTCCACGTTTGCTTTTTCCATGGATTGTGTTTCTGAAAAGTGTTTACGTTGGGTTGTTGATCGTCTTTGTCAAATCAAATAAATGTCTTATGAATGTAATTGCAGAGGCTGGTAGCCTGCTCAATCAATCACACCGGTTTATATAGCGGACTTTTTCTCGCTGACAACTTGAAATTGAAATGGAAGTGTTTTGTTCTGAAAACTGGAACCATTATCCAATTGACAAAATACATGAAATGGCCAATTTCAGCATTTCAGCATTGTGTCTAAAATATTGTCCTCCAATATGGATTAGATATCAGTTTCACTCCTAACCCCAACTTCTTCGTTTCAAAGTGAATTCTCGAGAATCGGCTACTTCTAGTTCTCATGACAATTAGATGGAATGTAATTGACCCATGATATGATCAATCATTTTTGATTTAATCATTCTCCTCTGGTGTTCGTCAAATATATTATTGTCAAAGAAGTCGGAGCTGGGTAATTTACAAACAAGTGTGCAGATACATGGTAAATATTCTCCACCCCAAATCCTTCCTGTCTGACTGGTGGTAAGAAATTCAACTCATTTCGACGTGATCAAATTATTAAGGTTATGACTTCAACTTAAATAAAATTACCCCAAAGAAGAATTCCATGATTTCAATGTAAAATCTTACTGAACAAGATGTTCGCAATACATTTCTGCTCATATAAACATAAACCAATAAGAAGACAGAAAAGGATTAGAAATGAATAATCAGCTTCACAGTAACCAAATAGGCCCTGTAATAATGATGCAATACAGATCATAAATGAATTGCAGGTCGTTTTTAGGTTTCATTCTGTAACAAGCACTTCTACAACAAGGACGAGGTGAAAATGTATGTTGTGGCTCAATAACATATAATAACAAGTGGGCTGTTAAACCTGGTTTTGTGAGAGAAAAAAACACAACATAACATTTTGTATATCAGAAAATAGTTCCACAATACCGGTACCCATCATTTGTCAGAACAAGTAAGTTGTTAGAGCACGTTGACATATCATTTTTTCATTCATTTTATCCCAAACTTTTTCTGTGTGTAGGGCTGTGGCTGCCTTTTGGGGTTCAGGACACTCCATGGTTGTTAACATGCATTGCATTGAAGTGTAATTGGGCGTATCATTGTCTTTGTGTTGTTTACAAACTGAGCAGCACGAGCAGTAATTTAATTTCCTCCGACGTATTGAGGAGCCACCAGCCGGCTGTCAGCTCGCCACCCCGGGCTCTGTCGCAGTAGTGTGGCCTGGGGGCATGATGTAGAGAGGGACCTTCTGTTAGCCACTATTGGCAATGATACCCAATACCCCAAACCCTATGAAAACCCATTAAATGAGGGAACTCATCCATGTCTTGAGAACATACTGGACCAACGTTCATAGGCATATACAGATCGGATGAACATGCAAGATGTAATAGGATTTCAACCAAGTTAGAGGTAGAATATCTCTTTAAGATGAGGGGTGGTGAAATGCAACAATGACCTTTGTGGCATTGTAGTGAGCTAGTGGTTTGGGCAATACAATTGCTTAAAACCTTCAGAAATCTGGTCAAATTTCCTCAATTTACAGTCTGTGTGCATTTCTTGTTTCAAAGAGAGAGAGAGAGAGAGAGAGAGAGAGAGAGAGAGAGAGAGAGAGAGAGAGAGAGAGAGAGAGAGAGAGAGAGAGAGAGAGAGAGAGAGAGAGAGAGAGAGAGAGAGAGAGAGAGAGAGAGAGAGAGAGAGAGAGAGAGAGAGAGAGAGAGAGAGAGAGAGAGAGAGAGAGAGAGAGAGAAGTGGGCGGGATGGAGCAGAGTGATAGACAGCACAGCCACAGAGGCCTGAGGGCACATCATTATTACAAAACCTGCATGCCCCCCCCCCCCCCCCTCTCTCTCTCTCTCACCACCACTTTTCTCATCCTGCACTGTCTGTGCAAAGGAAGAGGCTATTGAGGACCAAAGGAAACTTTGTATGGGTCCATATAAAGAGGTCCCTACTTCAAAATAAAAGTATTTATTGCAACCAGGCCAAAACAACAGAATGGAAAGATGAGAATGTAATTTAGACTGTGGGAATGAGTCATGTAGCAGGCATTATTTTAACACAATGTCTCACAAATGTAAGAATTACCTCAGCTACCTCCATCGAGTTCAGATGTATGTGTTTGGTCTGTAACCAGACTCAAGCCGAGTCAAACAATTGATTGCTTGTTTGTGTTGTCCTTAGCCTGTCCGGGATGATGAGCACGGAGAGTGATTGATGAGTGGTAAAAGTCTTACCCGTCAGCTAATAGCTGGATTTAGGTCATTTGTGTACTTCTAATGATAAGTAAGCATGTTGTTCATGTGGTGAGAGCAATGTTTTTGTATTTGGCATGGTGATCTAAAACACTTATTAGTCCTAAATGCTTTCTGAAAATGAAATGTTTACTGCTTGTAAAATAAGCTACATTGAAGGTGCCATACCCGAGCTTCATTCTTGTACTTTCACTATACAGAACCAGGAGGAAAACTAAGGAAGCACTAACCAAGCAGTGTTGTAAGGTAAATACAAAAATAACATGTCGCCTACGAAGCATTTTTCCTGAAATGTGTCACTAAAAGGTGGAATGCCAGGTAGACCAAATCAAGTCAAAACATTGATGTACAGTGAGTCTGTGACATAACATGGTGTACCCAAAACACTGTTGGCCTACCCTCCCTCGCTTTTTTTAAGTTTAGTTGGATCTTACAACAGCGAGCAGTCATTTTTCATAAAGAACCTTCAACTGTGAGGCTGGATCAATGATAACAGTATGTTTGGCTGGAAAAACAAGGGGAAAATGAAAGGCAAAAAGTAGCACGATCCAGTTAGTCAGTGTGACCATTGCTGCTGTGAGGATATTGCCTATACGACATGTATCATTAGTAATATCCATTTCACAGGTGCCTGACGCAGGTGCACCAACAGACCGATGAGAACGCACTCTGCCTCCATTGCTCTCAGTCTCTCTCTACCTCCCAACCTCAATGTCCTCTCTGTCACCAGGAAAGGGCCTTTTCCGCCGTCGTCGTTCATAAAAAGCGAAAGGACCTCTGTTGCACAACAATATTTATTTGTTCAATAGAGCTTTTAATAAAACCTCAGGCGGGAGAGGAAATCTGAAATAAATAGGATTTCTCTGTCAGGAAACAGAATGCATTACCGGTACACTTTATACGGTGGATGCTGTCTCCATGTTCTCTGCTATAGCTGCCTGGGTGTTTTAATGTGAGAGCTCAGCCAAGACGAGGCCCTGCCTTAGCGCCAACCGGTCGGGCTAATTACGTTTTCCATCTCGACGAGAAGAGCGGAGGATCCTTCTGATGTTATTAATCATAATGAAGGCAATGTAATAACCCGTCCTGCATCATGCCTCTGACAGTCGTAGTTTGCTATTTGCAAGCTCCAGCATCATTTTTTCCTTCTTTTAATAATGGCTTTTAAACCAAATGAATGTGCTCTGTGCTCCATCAAATGAATGTGCTCTGTGCTCCGTGTTGCATGTCTACAATCAATTGTGGATGAGTTGCCCCTTTTAGCATCATTCACCTTTGTTTTTTCAGGGAGATGTTTTGGCAGGTGTCTCTGAGGTGATGACTTAACATAAAACAATGCATGAATCATGATGTCACCTTTGTTTGTAGTTAATTGGGGAGGAGTTGATGTATAGGGCCATGCTCTGTGATTTGACGCTAACCCAATGCTGTGACTATGTTGTGACTTGAGGCAAGCTGTGTCTTGAGGTGATGATGGATAACTATAGCTTGTGTCGTCAGGTCTGACCCCTTGATAGAACCTTGAGTGACGGACAAGAGACAAAATTAATTGACAACTTACAGATAAACTGAGGTTGGAAGGAATGTCTTGGTAGACCTCTGTGAGTTTCATCTTTGGGTTTAATAACACAGAGAAAAATGAAAAGATCCTTAAGGAAACTGTGCTACCAAATGTTGTTATCCGGAGAGACACTGCCATAAATGTAATTTATTGTGGTTCAGTCTACCACCTCAGGCTTCCTTTAATAAATCCCAAAACTACCAAACAGGTGAAGAACATTAACTCATCATCTTCCTTTTCTGTGGTTCAACAGAAAGATCCAATATAATAACTTCACCACAACACTATGAAATTGGGTCAAATTGATCTGGTCAGTCTTTTACTAACTTCATCAATCTTGGAAATACAATTGCCCGCTGTCCACCCCTAAGTTATTTTTGCCCTTTAGGAGTTGGCAATAGAGATTTGTTTTCGAAGGGGGGAACCCATTCTCCCATTTGTAATTAAGAGTATCCAAATAAACTAGATGTTAGCCCTGAAGACGAACACTTGGAAACAAATAAAGGACTAATGAAGAAATGATTGCACTTTCAGTAGAGAAAAGAATGTTAAGACAGTGGAACTCTCTTATGGACAGCTCCACTGTTTTTCTCATTCATTCAAATCATCTGTGGGCAACTAACACATCTCAACATAAGTATTTCCCTTCACGAAGCTTGAAAAAACACACACAGAATGTCATTGTTGAGTATGTTAAGTTTCACCACTGAAGCAACTGGGGTTGTATTACAAAAAAACATCTAATGAATCCACTAGGGCACAGACGTCATTTCAACGTCTAGTTTTGATTTACATTTGGTTGGGTCGTCAACTAACGTGAATTCAACAAGAAATGTCACATCACCATTGAAGTTTTAGTTGTTGAAATGATGTGGAAACAACGTTGATTCAAGCAGGGTTTTTTTTGCCCAGTGGGAAGTTGGTACAACAAAGATTAACAATGTAATCTTAACACAAATAAATTCCCCTTCTAGCCGATGAGTTTGAGTTTCCTGTTTCTCTGTATTTAACCACACACATACATTTTCATTACTTAATAATTGCCTGTACAAAACAGATTGAAGAAGGACACAACAGCTAATTTGTGGCAAGCATACATCCTGACCTGAACGCTACACTCATTAGTTCTCTATTCCATTCATTTACTTTTAGATTTATGTGTATTGTTATATATTACTGCACTGTTAGACGCATTTCGCTACACCCGCAATAACATCTGCTAAATATGTGTATGCGACCAATAACATTTGATTTGACATTGGATTTGATTTGATTCTACAAGGTAGTATCTACAGCAGATTTTAGATCAACAACTGTTCCTGTTATAACAGGATGAAATCTTTACCCTTCCCTTATAATCGATTCGGCTGTACACAAGTTATGTTCCAGGTCAATTTGACAAAGTACAGTAAACACATGAAGTACATCGTTCCTTATCTAAATGTTGCTGAGAATGACCTCTTTTCCATGGGTTGATAGCCCCAACCGTTCAAAAGTTAGAGCCAAACGTGTGATGCATGTTTTCAAATTTTGTTACATTACAGCCTTATTCTAAAATGGATTAAATCTTTTTTTTGAACCATCAATACCTTATTGACATAAGTATTCAGACCATTTGCTGTGAGACTCGAAATTGAGTTCAGGTGCATCCAGTTTCCATTGATTATCCTTGAGATGTTTCTACAACTTGACTGGAGTCCACCTGTGGTAAATTCAATTGATTGGACATGATTTGGAAAGGCACACACCTATCCATATAAGGTCCCACAGTTGACAGGTCATGTCAGAGCAAAAACCAAGCCCTAAGGTTGAAGGATTTGTCGGTAGAGCTCCGAGACAGGATTGTGTCGGGGCACAGATCTGGGGAAGGGTACAAAAACATTTCCGCAGCATTTAAGGTCCCCAAGAACACAGTGGCCTCCATCATTCCTAAATGGAAGAACTTTGGAACCACCAAGACTCTTCCTAGAACTGATCAGTAGGGGGGAAAAGGGAAATGGTCAGGGAGGTGACCAAGAACCTGATGGTCACTCTGACAGAGCTGCAGAGTTCCTCTGTGGAGATGGGAGAACCTTCCAGAAGGACAACCATCTCTGCAGCACTCCACCAATCATGCCTTTATGTTAGAGTGGCCAGACGGAAGCCACTCCTCAGTAAAAGGGACATGACAGCCCGCTTGAAGTTTACCAAAAGGCACCTAAAGGCACCTAAAGATTCTCTGTCCTGATGAAACCAAGATTGAACTCTTTGGCCTTGAATGCCAAGCGTCACGTCTGGAGGCAACCTGGCACCATCCCTACGGTGAAGCATGGTGGTTGCAGCATCATTCTGTGGGGATGCTTTTCAGCGGCAGGGACTGGGAGACTAGTCAGGATCGAGGCAAAGATTAACAGAGCAAAGTACAGAGAGATCCTTCATGAAAACCTGATCCAGAGCGCTCAGGACCTCAGACTGGGGCGAAGGTTCACCTTCCAACAGGACAACGACCTTAAGCACAGCCAAGACAACGCGGGAGTGGCTTCGGGACAAGTCATTGAATGTCATTGAGTGGCCCAGCCAGAGCCTGGACTTGAACACGATCGAACATCTCTGGAGAGACCTGAAAATGGCTATGCAGCAAAGCTCCCCATCCAACCTGACAGAGCTTGATAGGATCTGCAGAGAAGAATGGGAGACACTCCCCAAATACAGGTGTGCCAGGCTAGTAACGCCATACCCATTACAGTTTTTTTATTTTTAATACATTTGCCAAAAAACTGTCTAAAAAACAATTTTAGAATTTGTCAGTATGGGGTTGATGAGGGTGAAAAAACGATTTATTCCAGTTGAGAATAAGGCTGTAACGTAGCAAAACATTTTAAAAGTCAAGGGGTCTGAATACTTTCCGATTGCACTGTCCGAATACAAAAGTATGTGGACACCCTTCAAATGAGTGGATTTGGCTATTTCAGCCACACCCATTGCTGATAGATGTATAAAATGGAGTACACAGCCATGCAATCACCATAGACAAATATTGGCAGTAGAATGGCCTTACTGAATATCCCAGTGACTTTAAACGTGGCACTGTCATAGGATGTCACCTATCCAACAAGTCAGTTCATCACATTTATGCCCTGCTAGAGCTGCCCGGTCAACTGTAAGTGTTGTTATTGTGAAGTAGAAATGTCTAGGAGCAACAATGGCTCAGCTGCTAAGTGGTAGGCCACACAAGCTCCCAGAACTGGACCGCCGAGTGCTGAAGCGTGCAACTTCAGAACTCGTCTGTCCTCGGTTGCAACACTCACTACCGAGTTCCAAACTGCCTCTGGAAGCAACGTCAACACTATAACTGTTCGTCGGGAGCTTCATGAAATAGGTTTCCATGGCCGAGCAGCTGCACACAAGCCTAAGATCACCATGTGCAATGCCAAGCGTCGCCGCCATTGGACTCTGGAGCAGTGGAAGCTCGTTTTCTGGAGTGATGATTCACGCTTCAACATCTGGCAGTCCAACGTACAAATCTTGGTTTGGCAGATGCCAGGAGAACACTACCTGCCCAAATGCATAGTGCCAACTGTAAAGTTTGGTGGAGGAGGAATAATGGGCTGGGGCTGTTTTTCATGGTTCGGGCTAGGCCCCTTAGTTCCATTGAAGGAAAATCTTAACGCTACAGCGTACAATGACATTCTAGACAATTCTGTGCTTCCAACTTTGTGGCAACAGTTTGGCTGTTTCCTGTTTCAGCATGACTATGGCCCCGTGCACAAAGCGAGGTCCATACAGAAATGGTTTGTCGAGATCGGTTTGGAAGAACTCCACTGGCCTGCACAGAGATTAAACATTGAGGGTAACCTATAGCCTACTTGATATTTATCTGGTAAACTGTCATGACCTTGTGAAGGCTGCTTCATAGCACTTGTTATAGTTAACTTACACAAAGTATACACATGTGTTTTTTTCTCACAATTGAAATTGATCTCATAGTTCACGTAATCCTAAAAAGTGTTCTGTTTCTCCAAAGTGTATGCCTTTTTCAGAGTGTTAACTTTTACTTGAGATAACTGACAGCAGATCTACCCTTTAAGCTGTTTTCGGTGAAAGGTTTTGACTATAGAGATGAAAGTTTGTAAATTCCACAGCACAACTAAGTCTCAAATTTCAAAGGGGGTCAATCCACTTGCGGTGACTAGGAGGTGCATGATCATAGTGCCAAAAGATGCCTGTCAGCTATTTCATGATCCGCTGTCATGTTACGTACATTTTATTTAATGGCCAAACATTTACTGAATCTTAAATGTGTAAATGTGATATGTATATCACAGCAAAATTCGCCAACGTGTCATGTCGTACTAGCTTCGTGGCCTACGGAAAGTGTAGTGCATATCTCCTCAGCGAGCTGTTGCAGAGGCTTCTTGGCTATTGGTGTGTCAGCACACATCTGAAACTTAATCTTTCATATCTGCTTCTTTCCACCATGGACAAATTCCTAGCTACTGTAGCCAAGAGATTGTTTTGTTCCACTGTAATGCAACTTCCACACTCTTTTTCCTATCCTTCCATAAAAGTGTCAAGATTTAGATATCTGGATTAAGAGTGAGTAAGGTGGACACCCTTTTCAACATGTCATGTGAAATGCATCTGTTGGTCAAACTTAGCCTTTTTCCAGGAGGAAAATGCATTAGCCAATGGCAACGAGTAAAAAAAGAACCCCATGGAAACCAGATATGATGCTTCCTTGAGTAGGATATAAGTCAATTTATGCCATGTTGGTTGGCTAAGTCTCGTCTTATTTTTGTTTCATGCCGTCACTGATAAGAGCTTTGTGTGCCTCGCAGGTGTTCTTTGAGTTAAGTCCTGGTCTTGGCTGGGAGGTCAAACGGTTCACAACTCTTTTTTACAGGCACCTTTAACAACTGACTATATTGAATGACCTATAATGACCTCTCTGTGTGTCTGGGGTCTTTTGGTTCCTTAGCGGTTTCTGCTGTCGCATCAGGAGTCCAGCGTTTACTTTGGCCGAAATAACATGGTTTCTAAACATTTAAACCACCACAGCAAGTTGACATGGTGAATCCTCATCATTGAAACTCTCTTTAAAGCAAGCTACCTTAAAACGGCAAGACAACAGTCAAAGAGGAGCCTGGCACTGTTGTACTTTGCGCTACGTGTCCGTGCAGGTTGAGGCTTCCCGCTAATATTGATGCATTCCCATCTGCCATTGACTCGGCGAAGCAGAGCGAGATCATAGACAGGACAGACAGCAGATGAACAGCTACTTGTGCTCGGCTCCTTACAACACTCTTCCACCCAGTGACTCGTGGAATGAACACTTACAGGGAGAGAGTCTGGACAGCGTCTCTTTTCTCAGGCTTGTCTGGCCCCTCGTAGCTATTAAGGCTCTTGAAACATTTTGTCGCCATGCAGTCCGGGCTGTGCCATTTTCATTACATCCCTCCTGGCCTATCTCCCACCTGTCATCCATCTCACAAGCCCCTTTCGGGGTGACCTGATGACAGCTGCTGAACGTGAGGGGATTCATAAACCGCCATGGGGAAGTGTATCAGTTACCTTGATGTGTTTTAGTCACAAGTTTACTGATCAATGACTATTTAGGGGTTCAAGCAGCGAAGCTGGGCGACACCCTATTGTTACTGTATGTTGGCGTTCAATATCATTCTCCTTTCGGCGATTTGGTGAAAAAAATACAAAAGTCCCAGGAGGGGGCTACTTTGCAAGATGGTAAAGGGCAATGCGATTATGTATGCAATTCCAAAAATGCTAAATTTGAAGGGCACGCCCCTCACCCCGTGTGACCTAGTGTCTTGAAATTTGGTACATCGGTCCCTCTCCTCACAAGGAACAAATGTGTCTCAAGGACCCTTAAGTTCCGCAATGATGGATTTTCTGCCATTTCATTTTTTATTTCTTACACTTTAAATGCTACTCCTCTGGTACCGAATGACCAAGCTCTCACAAACAATGTTTTTCCAAGCTAGCATCTCAAACAACATGTCAGCTACAGACCAATAAACATTCACGTGGGTGTGGTCTGGCACATAAATGCATATAAATCAGACACGGTTATTTGGTACACATCTTCCAAACACTGTAAAGACTCAACATATGCAAGAACAATCAGATCCACTACACGGTGGTGCTATAAAGAGCACATGTTTATACCTCTTAATCTGTTTGATTCAGTTATGGAATTTGGCACACATGCTCAGCGATGTGAGTCTAGCTAACCTGTAGTGTATTTAACTGTTTGGCCTCATGGTGGCGCTGTTGGACAGGAAAAAACATTAATGCCAGCTCATTGGCTTATTATTGTTTGAACTGGAGTCTTGAGTTCTGATATTTGGCAAGCATGGAAATGAGTACAGAAGTTATTCATCCTACTGTAGGTCAATGTGTCCAATTTGTCATAGTGGTGGCACAGTGGGTCCATAGTTTTAACCCCGGTATTTCTGCTTGCAACTATGCTATAGTGTTAGCATTTTACTGTCGGTTTTCCACTTCAAATTTATGAATGGCAATCTCAGCGCTGAATTTTTTGAACGCTACTTCTCTGCAGAAGTTATAAAAAATGAATAGAGAAACAAAGTACCTTTTGTTTTAAAACTTCTTAGGGATCAAATCCCTTTAGCGGGATCGATTTGACAACATCCGGTGAAATGTCAGAGCGCCAAATTCAAATTAAATTACTATAAATATTAAACTTTCATGAAATCACACATGCAATACACCAAATTAAAGCTACACTTGTTGTCAAAAAGGCTTTACGGCGAAAGCAAACCATGCTATTATCTGAGGACAGCACCCCATCAAACAAACACAGACAATCATAATTCAACCCGCCAGGCGCGACACGAAACTCAGAAATAACGATATGATTCATGCCTTACCTTTGACGAGCTTCTTCTGTTGGCACTCCAATATGTCCCATAAACATCACAAATGGTCCTTTTGTTTGATTAATTCCGTCGTTATATATCCAAAATGTCCATTTATTTGGCGCGTTTGATCCAGAAAAACACCGGTTCCAACTCGCGCAACATGACTACAAAATATCTAATAAGTTACCTGTAATCTTTGTCCAAACATTTCAAACAACTTTCCTAATACAACTTTAGGTATTTTTTATTATTTATTATTTAATAATCGATCAAATTTAAGACGGGATAAACTGCGTTCAATACCGGACGAAAACAAAGTGGAGCGTGCTTTCAGGTCATGCGCCTCTAACAAACAGTACACTTCAATCGACCCTCGTTCTGAACTGCCCTACTTCTTCATTACACAAAGGAAGAACATCAACCACTTTCTAAAGACTGTTGACATCCAGTGGAAGCGATAGGAACTGCAAGCAAGTGCCTTAGAAATCTAGATCCACATAGAAAAAAATCCTGGATGGTTTGTCCTCGGGGTTTCGCCTGTCAAATAAGTTCTGTTATACTCACAGACATCATTCAAACAGTTTTAGAAACTTCAGAGTGTTTTCTATCCACATCTACTAATAATATGCATATCTTAGCTTCTGGGCCTGAGTAGCAGGTAGTTTACTTTGGGCACGCTTTTCATCCGGACGTGAAAATACCGCCCCCTAGCCTTAAGAAGTTTTAACAAGCAAAAAACTGACAACATTCTTAATTTTTCTTACAATTAAGACTGAGAACTTTAATATTTCCGACCTAGACTTTTCAATAATTTCACACAAGCTCTAATAACCGATGAACCCTATGTAGTTATCTCATTTGTTACATATCAAGCTAAGGGCTTGATATGGATCTGCAGATTAAGACACCACTTCTTCCTCCCAGGATGTGAGAAAGCCCTCAGCCACCATGATGGGCTGGATGATATATGAGGCTGCGCCATTGAAGTCAATCCATAATAATCCAGGGACAAAGCTGAGGGTGTTTGGGGAAACAGAAATAGTACCATCATGGCTCTATTTCAATAAACTGGCCCCCAGTCCTTCGGGCTGTATCTCCCAGCCATCTTCTGCTTGAGTTATATTACCTTGTGTGATGTTACAGAGATCGTGTTAATGGCTAAAACAGTGAAAAGGGCTTTCTTGATGAAATATTTCATCTTTCATTACACAGGAGAACCTTTGTATATCCTATTTATCTTTGGCACCTGACATCCTTTCTACAAAGGCTAAGAAATCATGCATACAGTGCAAGACTATTGTAAAAGTGTGAATGTAGGGGAAAAAATGATATATACACTGTAAATTGCTATTCAAACTACCTTTCAAAGCAATGACTATCATGCTGGAAAGTTTTCCTGTCTTTTCACTATATCACCTCAGCTTGAAAACCATAAATAATGTCAGTTAATGAAATGTAGTCACAAGTTCCTTACTAGGTACCATCACTACACTTCCAGCCATGGTGACTCTGATTCAATTATCAGAAATTAAATAAAAAATGACAGCTGAATAAGATGATTGAAATAATTGTATTTTGTATTCTTTGATTATCTAGATACATCATACGACGATTCAAAAATGATTATATTGATTCCACAAGGTATTTTAGACAAATGTACAACCTTCCCCAAGCTCCTCAAGCACCCCAACCTCCATTAAAAACAAACAAACAACAAATGAAGAACTACATTTTTTGCTGATGCAAGCAACATTTCAGTCAAAACCAATCACGACCAATCAGCCTAATTCGCTGCGGGTGTGGCGGCATCACGCTGTTCGCAGCATCTCGGTCGGTGCCTGTTTAAAATTAGCTCCAATAGAAAAATACAAAATAAACTCTGGCCCCACTATGTGGTGCTGCCTAAGCAAGAGGAGTTATTTAATGAGCCAGCAGGTATCTGCAGCTGGGCCTAAAGTAATTTCCCCCCAGCTAAAGAGCAGATCCTTTGGAGCATAAGTGGTTGTGATGGATGAGTACTACAGCTCATCGTCCCCCTGTCATCTTCATCATAACCCCCCCACCCCCGCCCCAGCCCCTTGAAAGTTCCCCCCTCTAACCGAACGGTAGGGCGACTGTCTGGTGCCGGCCCCCTGCTCACCTCTCCTCTGTGACATCACCACCATTGGCGGAGTGCTTGTGTTTTTGTTGCCTGTGAGTGCTAAGCATGTCTCCAGCATCAATAATGCAGCGCTCCAGTTGTTGGGGCTTGGGGTTTCAGTTAGCTAAGCATGAGTGCAGCACTTAAGCTGGCATGGCATCCAGTTGTCTGGGGTGTCGATCCCTCACTCATGTCCGAGGAGGGTGACTGGTGTCCCCCCTCTCAAGGGCAAAGAGATGTCGCCGTCCCGGGTCAAGGGACCATGTGGTGGGATATCCATACAGGGTAACTTGAGTAAACACTGGGTAAAGTGGGTATGCGTTGCTGCTCACTGTTGACTGTTTACACTAGCATGTTTTCAGAAAGCAGCCAAGTACATTATCAGGGATTTCCTAATCATGGATCAGTTGACCGTATCCATCTCCAGTTGATCCTATCAGATTCAGAATAACTTTATTATCCCACCAGGGGGAAATTCATTTGGTCAGGTACTTAAAAAGACGGTACATAAAACATGAAAACACTAGTTTCTAAGTGCTATAGCTACACATTTACAGTGAAAGTGCAATATGCTGTATACGCGAGGGACCAACAGACTGTCCATTATACAGCCTCAAACTTCTGGATCTCGTATCCATCCACCTTCATTATAGTTGCTGTAGTTCATTGCAGCTTTATCTTTTGTTTTTCCTTCACTTCACAAGTCATTGCCGTCACAATATAAAATGGTAGGCTAACGAATTACCCAAGTGGTTTAATCAACATTAAAATAGCTCTGTCATTAGAATACAAACAAGCTGAGTCTGCTATGAGAGTAGGATGGTGAACTTGTAAAACCTGATGTAGCATGCTTTATTTAAGTGACACAAAATAAATAACTCAAATCGTTAGGTTTAATAGCACTTGTTGATATAAATGAATGAATCATGCACTAATTGAGCAATAAGGAGCCTCATAATAAAGGTGGTGGAAGTGACAAAGTGAATTGGTCCGAAGCATAAGGATCCCTAGATTATATTCAAGTGAGTGGTGAATACGTGATATTTGGAGACCGTTTTGCCGACATTTTGACCTTAGCGTCTCATTTTTGAAGAGGATTGTGATATGAGAGGGCCCGATGGTTAATAAAAAAGCACACCGGCCAACTAAAAGTGTTCTCCATGCTCCTTCTCCATGAGTTTAGAATGACAGACCGGACTGTGACACCATCTGTTCGAAGTCTTCCTAAACTTGACCCTGTCGCTCTGGGGTTTGACCTCTAGGATTGCGCCGTGACCTATGGAACATGGAGTCGTTAAAAAGAGTAAAGGCCTCAATATGAATCACGTCGACATCTGTGGGATTAATCTTGAGTCTGGAGACCTATTGCTATTACCGTTTCAAAACAACAACTACAACAGCCAATAGTAGCAGACTGAAAGGAGACATAATTAACATTTTACTGCAGTGGGCTAAATCAGGCTCACACAGAGTGTTTCTTGGTCGTCTTAAACAAATTTACTTTGAAACAAAAGTATACACCTCACACACATGGTTATGGGCTTAAAACAAACTAAACACCTGTACCATGTCAGATATAGAGGTGAAATGTATTACATTTTGAGTCCCAATATTACACTTTACATACATCACAGAAGAGTGAAATATAACAAAAACAGTTTGACATAGAAGCACCAAATATTCTGTGTTAAAAAAAAAATATGTTTATTGATTATGAAATTATGAAAATATTATTAATTTTAATAATATTCCACCCATGAGGCCACTAGAGGGCGATTTGATCATTTGACTGCAGGAAAGAGGTCTACATGCCTGTAAATCCAGAGAAGGTCTGCTTGTCTTCTGTCTTTGGCAGTATTTAACATGATGGGCATGAAGACTAGGCAATTAGACAACACTTTACCCAGGATGCATTCCAGAGCAGCCTGAGTAAGCTGCACTTTCACCAGCTTGGGAAAAGTGCTGTCGTTTTCCATGGCTCTGTTTTTCATCCTTTTCCACCGTTTGAGATGGTGTCTGAGACGCCCAGAGGCAGCAGACTAGCATTACATTTTTGTTGTTGTTGTTGTATGAAAATAATTTCTCGTTTTGATATTGTTTAAGAAGAGGCAAACAATACCGTTAAATCGTAAATTATTTGCATAATCCTCTGGGAAACCCTAGGGCAGCATTTTCATGCAAAATTACACTTAATATTACTTTTTTGGTTCTAATATGACTTAAGACATATTTCCCTTTACAGTGCCTTTTTCGTGGGTAAATGATTGCTACAAAAGTGTTGACACGGTCATGAGATTGTGCATGAAGGTTATCGATGAGGACTGTCGAAGACCCTGCAAGAAAGGTTATTAACGAAAACAAATCTCATTAATATGTTATTACCACCTATCACCAACTACAAAGGCGAACGATCCACCACAATCAGCATGAAGCAATGCACTTCCAAGTGTGTAACACTTACAACAGGCCAGGCTCTTCTTACTCCCCTCCCCAGAGGGCAGCACCTCAGTGGTATTGGGATCTGTAGCCACCATCCTGGCTTCAAGCTGTTTAGTGCATGGCCTGACCCTGGCTCACCTCTGGTGGTACAATCCTCACTACCCTAATGCCTACATCAATATCCATAAAAGTAGTGTGCATTATGTACTCTTACCAGTGAAGGCTGCTCAGGGTAAGACGGCTCATAATAATGTCTGGAACGGAGCAAATGGAATGGCATCAAACATGTGTTTGATGAATTTGATACCATTCCATCTATTCCACTCTAGCCATTACCATGAGCACTTCTTCCAGAATTACGGTGCCACCAACCTCCTGTGACTTGCACCATCACATTCCAAACCGGCATTAGATAGATAGATAATCAAGGCTTCACTTGGATGTGGCACATGCGTTTTGAGAACTGCTGTGACAACAACATTTGGTTATGCTGTCCAAATACCTTTTTCTGGTATTTAACTGTGTCATGCTCGTGTTGCGACACTTTTAACACAAGGTAATGAATGTGTTATGACAGCTCACATGAACGTAAAGCTGCAATATGTAACTTCATGGGCAACCTTACCAAATTCACATAGAAATGTTGGTTATAGATCTGTCATTCTTATTGAAAGCAGGTCTAAGAAATGTTAGATAAGTTCTATGTGCGCTATTTCTATGCTTCCTGTTCTTTAAGTTTTGTTTTTGCTTCTTTTTCTTTCGTTTTTGTACACCAGCTTCAAACAGCTGAAAATACAATATTTTTTGTTATGGAAAATATATTTGACAGTGGTTTAGATGGTACAATCCTTCCCTACTATATACTTGCTTGTTATATCACATACAATTAAATTAAACAAACTATTTGAATTTTAGCAACCAAGAAATGGCGGAGCGATTTCTGCGTAGTGAATCTTTAAGTGGCATAGATATTTCATTATATCGTGGTCCATAACATTGTGCTAGTTGTCACCAGTGGCAATGGATTTGTCATTTATGTATGATTAAAATGTAATGCATGTTTTTCACTGTGAGGAAGAAAATGATTTGTTTGCGTGTTTGTGTGCGGGCGACAAGCGCGTGCGTGTGATTGCATGTGTGCATGTTTTATTATTAAAACTGGAGATCTTAAAACTTGATTACCATAACTCAGATTAGCCATCTCCAGCACAAGGCCAAAGAGGCAAATAAAGAAGGACAAGATGGCTTTGTTTGCTTGGCTTCTGTCTGCCACCGGGTGATGTGACGAATGTGAGTGGGGTGTCTGTTTGACTGGGTACTAGGGCTCCGCTTCACTGGTCTGGTCAATTGATACATGCTGCAGCTATTGATCTTAGCTGGTATTTTAAGTTTGCCGAAGTGTGCTCGAGTTTCCATGCACAACTACTCAGTCTGTTGCCTACCCCATCCCTAGAAACCTCTCTGACATTATGGTTCTCTAAAGGCGGGGGGATGGGGGATAGGTTAACCCAGGACTCTAACGGACAGAAGTGGAAAGTAGGGAACACATTTACAACATATTTTACTTACTCATAGAAACACACTTTATATAGAGTAAGGGGAAAATGTAGGACATAAAGACCACAATGCAAGTCAAAATTACGCTAATGCTTACTATGCCACACACACTACTGAAAACAATGTATCTTATGTAGCCTATTTAAATTTGAAAATAATAAATGTAACTGCATTAGTAAATTCAATGGAGGTGAAATTGAACATGTTATAATTTAACGCGGTCAAGCAACCCCTCTCCATATCTACCCTTCAAACAGTAATAGACATACAGTATTCCCCAACACTCAAATGGCAACAAAAACACACGACTCACGTGGGAAATAAGCACCAACTAGCCTAATGATGGAAATGGCTTAATGCGCCAGCAACATTATCCAGTCCTCCTCCCCGACAATGGCTGCAGCGGTGTGTTATGTCCATTTGGGACAGCCAGCTAATTTACTGCAGCGAGCACTATACCTCTCAGCCATAATGATCACTAAGCCATCAAAGTCTCCCCCTATCACAATCAAACGCTCTCCAGTCACAACTTCAGCACGAGAGAGCTGGATTAATTTGAAACCAAAGCTGAGGTTTGAAAAATGACCTTTCCTGTTGTGGCACGTCAGGCTGTCAGGAAATATGTGGATAGTGAGGAGTCCTGACATTAATGAGACACCTTGCAGCTGTGGGGACAGCAGCACCACACAACACAGCTCCACCAACTTGGCCTCCTACAGTAGAAACTGTCTATCACGGTCTCATTCACAACAGACCAGCAGCCCGATTAGGGTCCATTTGGCTCACTGAAGCTAAAGTAGCGCATAGTTCTAATTGACAACAAAAATAGGAAAAATACTGTAGACCTACATGAAAGGCTGTTCTCCAGTTACAGTGAAACGACAGTATATTTTGCGTAAAATAAACGTTCCCTTCCAGGACGATTCGGTTGATTATTAAAACCAATATTTTGTTTTATTATGTTAAAAAATGCCATAAACACAACACAAAGGGTGTCTCAGAACTGGGAACAAACTTATTGAATCAATAGTGATGTTAGTGATGGATATGTGCTACTTACAGTTGTGGCCAAAAATGTTGTCACCCTTGCACATTTTAAAATAACTCACAATTTTCCATGAAAATAAGTTGAAATTGACCAAAGTATATGCTCTCCACAATTCTTTATTTCATTGTTAATATTACAGAACTTTTGTTTTTGATTCAGAACTTAATATATCCATTTAAATCAGAAAATAAACAGATGGAATTGACAAAATTATTGACACCCTAGACTTAATATTTGGTAGCATAGCCTTTGGTTAAAATAACTGTAATCAAGCGCATCCTATAGCCATTGATGAGCTTCCTGCATCTCTGTACTAGCAGTTTGGCCTAGTCCTCTTGCGCAAACTGCTCCAGTTCTCCCAGATTTGAAGGGTGCCTTCTCTCAACTGCTGTTTTCAGATCTCTCCACATGTTTTCAATGGGATTTAGATCTGGACTCATTGCTGGCCACTTCAGAACAGTCCAGCGTTTTGTCTTGAACCATTCCTGGGTGCTTTTTGAAGTGATCTTTTGAAGATCCATGACCTCCGACGGAGACCTACACTGGGTCTGACTTTCCACTCCAAAATGCCTTTGTATTCTCTTAATTTCATGATGCCATGCACACGTTCAAAGTGCCAGAGAAAGCAAAGCAACCCCCAAAACATCACTGAACCTCCTCCATGTTTGACTGTAGGGAAGGTGTTATTTTCTCTGAAGGCTTCATTTTGTTTTCTGTAAACATAGAGATGTGCTTTACCAAAAAGCTCTAATTTGGTCTCATCTGTCTACAGGACATTCTCCCTTAAGGATTGCAAATTGCAGTCGGGCTTTCTTACAGTTGAAGTGGGAAGTTTACACACACTTAGGTTGGAGTCATTAAAACTTGTTTTTCAACCACTCCACAAATTTCTTGTTAACAACTATAGTTTTGGCAAGTCAGTTAGGACATCTACTTTGTGCATGACACAAGTAATTCTTTCAACAATTGTTTACAGACAGGTTATTTCACTTATAATTCACTGTATCACAATTCCAGTGGGTCAAAAGTTTACATACACTAAGTTGACTGTGGCTTTAAACAGCATGGAAAATTCCAGAAAATGATGTTGAGGCTTTAGAAGCTTCTGGTAGGCTAATTGACACCATTTGAGTCAACTGGAGGTGTACCTGTGGATGTACTTCAAGGCCTACCTTCAAACTCAGTGCCTCTTTGCTTGACATCATGGGAAAATCAAAAGAAATCAGCCAAGACCTCAGAAAATAAATTGTAGACCTCCACAAGTCTGGTTCATCCTTGGGAGCAATTTCCAAACACCTGAAGGTACCACGTTCATCTGTACAAACAATAGGTATTTGTTTGTACAGATGTCAAGGTATTGGAGTGGCCATCACAAATCCCTGACCTCAATCCGATAGAACATTTGTGGGCAGAACTGAAAAAGCGTGTGCAAGCAAGGAGGCCTACCAACCTGACTCAGTTACACCAGCTCTGTCAGGAGAAATGGGCCAAAATTCACCCAACTTATTGTGGGAAGCTTGTGAGGCTACCCAAAATGTTTGACCAAAGTTAAACAATTTAAAGGCAATGCTACCAAACACTAATTGAGTGTATGTAAACTTCTGACCCACTGGGAATGTGATGAAAGAAATAAAAGCTGAAATAAATCATTCTCTCTACTATTATCCTGACATTTCACATTCTTAAAATAAAGTAACCAAACTGACCCAAGACAGGGAATTTTTACTAGGATTAAATGTCAGGAATTGCGAAAAACTGAGTTTAAATGTATTTGGCTAAGGTGTATGTATACTACTTCAGTTGTATACAACTGTATGTCTTTCTCTCAGCAGTGGGGTCCTCCTGGATTTCATACCATACAACCCCCCTTCATTGAGTTGGTGACAGTTTCAACTCGCACCAACCTTCATACCTTGTGTCTGAAGGTCAGCTTGAATCTGTGTTGGAGTTGATCAGGTTGCTTTCTCCAACATTCGATCAATCCTTTGCTGCAGACTTCCATCAAGTTTTCTCTTGATGTCACGGTTCATGAATCCACTGCCTCCCTCTCTCTCTTTCTCTTTCTCTTTTTCTCTCTCTCTCTCTCTCTCTCTCTCTCCCGTGTTTGTGTGGGCGTGGTTCCCAATCTCGGCCTGATTGTCTGCGCCAGCTGGAATCACTTATCTTCCCTTTATATGTTCTGTAACCAGTGTTTCTTGTTGTCAGATCATTGTTACTTCCCTGAGGTTGTGTCGTGTGTCTGGGCTCTTTCTCTCGCCGCCCTTGTGTGGATTATCTTCTGTGCTCCTTCCTACCCATCCGGACACATTCCCCTGGATTTCTCAGCACGCTATCTTCGGTATATGCGCCGTAGTCCCTGGGTCGGATTCCGTCTGAGTACAGTCTGTCTGTCCTGTTGCTGCTGTAAACTGTATTCATTAAACCATCGTTGCTTGCATCTTGCATCCGCCTCTGTATTGTCACAGAATGATCTGACCATACCATGGATGCAGCGAGTTCAACGAGTCTGACCGAATTCATTTCCCGCAGTATCACGAGAATGGATCAACAAGAGGAGAACATCTCCAGCACAGGTCGGGCAGTACAAGCCCTTGCGACGCAGGTATCCCAGCTGACCCAACAATTACAACATCTGAGGGGTCTCGCTGCGCCACCTACACCGGCAGTTCAACCCGCCCCGCCAGAGCCGGATTCCCAGCTAGAGCCACGGCTACCGACACCAGAGGGTTATTCAGGTGATCCTGACTATTGCAGAGCTTTTCTTACGAGATGTTCCATGCATTTCTCGTTGCAGCCACGGACCTTCAACCGTGAACAGTCTAAGGTAGCATTCGTACTCACACTGCTATCAGGCAAAGCGGCTCTTTGGGGAACGGCGGTGTGGGCGAACCAGGACCCATGCTGCACCTCTTTCCAGACACTCTCCGAGGAGATGAGAAGGGTTTTCGATCGGGCCGTGGCGGGTAGGGAGGCGGCCAGACTACTCGCTGACCTTCGCCAAGGAGACCGTTCAGTATCGGAATACTCCATCCAATTCCGCACTCTGGCCGCAGAGTGTCAGTGGAACGAGGAGGCGCAGTGGGACATGTTCCTGCATGGGCTGGAGGACCGGATCCAGAAGGAGATTTATGTTCTGGACCTTCCCAGGAGTTTAAATGGACTAGTGGAACTAGCCTTGAGGGTCGACGCTCGTCTGAGTCGTATTGGCCGCCGAGCATGCCCTAACAGACCGTATAACGACACGGAGGGCTGGCATGCCAGCGGCGGGAACACGGCCAGTTCAGCCTCCGCTCACGAACCCATGCAGCTGGGGAGAGCTCGCCTCTCCCGGGAAGAGAGGGAGAGGCGGAGATCCCAAGGACTCTGTCTCTACTGTGGTAGAGCGGGCCACTTTATCCACTCCTGCCCGGTAAAAGATCAGGCCCGGTAGTAAGTATGAGGCTACTATCGGGTGGTGTCACCACAGAGAAGACCTCATCATCTACTCTCCTCCCGGTAAGACTAAGATGGGCCACCCACACGCACGACACCCAAGCCTTACTGGACTCAGGAGCAGAGGGTAATTTTATGGACTTCAAGCTCGCTCACAAACTCCAGATTCCTATCACCTCACTCACGCACAAGATATCCGTCAACGCTCTCAATGGTCAAGAACTCCCCAACATTTCTCACACCACTGAAACTATCACACTCATCACTTCTGGCAATCACACTGAGACACTATCATTTCTACTCATGAACTCACCCCTTGCACCATTAGTTCTCGGCCACCCTTGGCTCACCCAACACAACCCCAGAGTTGACTGGGGTCATAACTCTATATCCATGTGGAGTAACAAGTGTCTTGAGTCCTGTTTAGTGTCTGCTTGTTCATCTGTGTCTGATTCTGTGTTTCTAGAGGAGGCAGTGGATTTGTCTAACGTGCCCGTTGAATACCTCGACCTGAAGGAGGTGTTCAGCAAGTCCCGTGCTGCTTCTCTTCCTCCGCATCGTCCCTATGACTGTGCAATAGAATTATTGCCAGGTGAGTCTCCGCCTAAAGGCAAGTTATATTCACTCTCTGTTCCTGAGAGGAAGGCTATGGAGAGAGACATCTCTGATTCTCTGGCCTCTGGATTCATTCGTCCTTCCTCTTCTCCAGCGGGGGCGGGGTTCTTCTTTGTGGGGAAGAAGGACGGATCTCTGCGTCCTTGCATTGATTACCGTGGGTTGAATAACATCACAGTGAAGAATACCTATCCCTTACCGTTGATGTCCTCAGCCTTTGAAAGGTTACAGGGAGCATCCGTGTTCACTAAGTTGGATTTACGTAATGCATATCATTTGGTTCGCATAAGGAGGGGGGATGAATGGAAGACCGCGTTTAACACCCCCAGAGGGCACTTCGAATATTTGGTCATGCCTTTTGGGCTATCCAACTCCCCAGCGGTTTTCCAGGCACTCGTCAATGACGTGCTGAGAGATATGATTGATCAGTTCATATATGTTTACCTGGATGACATACTGATTTTTTCTTCTTCTCTCCAGGAACACGTTCAGCACGTCAGACGAGTGCTTCAGAGGTTGTTGGAGAATGGACTTTTTGTCAAGGCGGAGAAATGCATTTTTCATGCACAATCCGTTCCATTCCTAGGTTACATCGTCTCGACTGAAGGTATTCACATGGATCCTGACAAGGTTAAGGCTGTGGTGGATTGGCCAAGCCCAGATTCCCGTAAGGCCCTACAGAGGTTTCTGGGATTCGCCAATTTCTACCGGCGTTTCGTTCGCAACTTTAGCCAGATAGTCGCTTCTCTTACCGCCTTAACCTCCCCCAGAGTGACGTTCAGGTGGTCCGATACAGCCGAGGCTGCATTCGCCAAACTCAAGAGCCGCTTTGTTTCGGCCCCCATCCTCATAGCTCCCGATCCCTCGCGTCAGTTCGTGGTGGAGGTGGACGCTTCAGAGGTGGGGGTAGGTGCGGTACTTTCCCAACGTTCCTCTTCTGACGACAAGATGCACCCTTGCGCGTTCCTGTCCCATCGGTTATCACCTGCGGAACGCAACTACGACATTGGCAACAGAGAGTTGTTGGCAGTGAAGTTAGCACTGGAGGAGTGGCGCCATTGGTTAGAGGGTTCGGGGGTACCTTTTATAGTTTGGACCGATCACAAAAATTTGGAATATATCAGAACCGCCAAGCGACTCAACTCCAGGCAGGCGCGGTGGGCACTCTTTTTCGGACGTTTTGACTTCTCTCTCTCGTATCGCCCGGGTTCCAAGAATGTCAAACCCGATTCCCTTTCTCGCATTTTTGACCATTCCGAACGCCCATCCACTCCCGAGTGCATCCTACCCGGGACCCTAGTGGTCTCCACACTCACATGGGAGGTTGAATCGAGGGTCAAAACGGCCTTAGAAGGGGTAAAGCCTCCGCCCGGTTGCCCGCCTAATCGGTTGTTTGTGCCGGAGGGGTGTCGGTCCGATGTTATTCGGTGGGGGCATTGCTCCAACGTAGCGTGTCATCCAGGAGTCAGCCGCACTAGCTTTTTGGTTAAGCAACGCTTTTGGTGGCCACTGATGGCTCGTGACATTCACAGTTTTGTCTTGGCTTGCTCGGTTTGTGCCACTGGGAAGACTTCTAATCGACCTCCAGATGGGTTACTCCAACCGCTGTCGGTCCCTTCGAGACCCTGGTCCCACATCGCGCTAGATTTTGTTACCGCCCTCCCGCCCTCCCAGGGCAAGACGGTTGTTTTGACCGTGGTGGACCGGTTCTCGAAGGCGGCTCATTTTATTCCCTTGCCTAAATTACCATCTGCCAAGGAGACAGCGGTAACTGTCGTGGATCACGTCTTTCGCTTACATGGCCTGCCTATGGACGTAGTTTCTGACAGGGGGCCCCAATTTGTGTCCAAGTTTTGGCAAGAGTTTTGTAGGTTACTGGGAGCGAGTGTCAGTCTGTCTTCAGGGTTTCATCCCCAGAGCAACGGTCAAACGGAGAGGGCCAACCAAGATTTGGAGAGAGTGTTGCGATGTTTGGTTTCTAAGAATCCCTCTTCCTGGAGTCAACAACTCTCTATGGTTGAGTACGCTCACAATTCGTTGCCAGTGGCAGCCACGGGTCTCTCTCCGTTTGAGTGTAGTTTAGGTTACCAGCCACCTATCTTTCCCAGTACGGAGTCCGAGGTCACTGTTCCCTCCGCTCACGCTTTCATCCAGAGGTGCCGTCACGCATGGAGCAGAGCCCGTGAGACTCTTCTCCGGGTGGGGGCGCGCACCAAGGCTAAGGCCGATCGCCGCCGGTCGAAGCCTCCGGTATACGTCGTTGGCCAAGGAGTGTGGCTTTCTACTAAGAACATTCCACTCCGATCCGTTTCGAACAAGCTTGCCCCCAAATTTATCGGCCCGTTCAAAGTCACCAGGATCATTAGTCCGGTGGCGGTCCGGCTCAAGCTTCCTCCGGCGTATAGGAGAATTCATCCTACCTTTCATGTGTCTAAAATAAAACCTGTGTTTCAGGCACGCATTAACCCGCCGGTCCCGGTTCCCCCGCCGCCACGACTTGTTGATGGGGAACCCACCTTTTCTGTCAATCGTATTTTGGACTCTAGAAGGAGGGGACGCGGAATCCAGTACCTGGTGGACTGGGAGGGTTACGGTCCGGAGGAGAGAAGTTGGGTACCTGCTAGGGACATTCTGGATCACTCCCTTATCGATGATTTCAATCGACAGGTAGATTCGCCTGGGAACGCCAAGAGGCGTTCCTAGGGGGGGGGGTATTGTCACGGTTCATGAATCCACTGCCTCCCTCTCTCTCTTTCTCTTTCTCTTTTTCTCTCTCTCTCTCTCTCTCTCTCTCTCTCTCCCGTGTTTGTGTGGGCGTGGTTCCCAATCTCGGCCTGATTGTCTGCGCCAGCTGGAATCACTTATCTTCCCTTTATATGTTCTGTAACCAGTGTTTCTTGTTGTCAGATCATTGTTACTTCCCTGAGGTTGTGTCGTGTGTCTGGGCTCTTTCTCTCGCCGCCCTTGTGTGGATTATCTTCTGTGCTCCTTCCTACCCATCCGGACACATTCCCCTGGATTTCTCAGCACGCTATCTTCGGTATATGCGCCGTAGTCCCTGGGTCGGATTCCATCTGAGTACAGTCTGTCTGTCCTGTTGCTGCTGTAAACTGTATTCATTAAACCATCGTTGCTTGCATCTTGCATCCGCCTCTGTATTGTCACACTTGAGGCCATGTCCAGGGAGGTTGGCTTCAGTGGCATGGGCCTTAAACTTCTCGATAACATTGCGTTTGGTGGAAACAGGAACATCAAATCAAATGTTATTTGTCACATGCGCCGAATACAACAGGTGTAGACCTTACAGTGAAATGCTTTCTTACAATACCCTTAAACAACAATTCAGTTTTAAGAAAATACCAAAAAATAAATTGCGATAAGGAAAACAAACAAATGAGGAGCAGCAGTAAATAACAGTAGCGGGGCTATATACAGGGGGTACCGGTTCAGTGTCAATGCTTCAATGTGCAGGGGCACCGGTGTCGAGGTAATTGAGGTAATTATGTACATGCAGGTAGGGTTAATAAAGTGGCTATGCATAGATAATAACAGAGAGTAGCAGCAGTGTAAAAGAGGGGAGGGGGGCGATGCAAATAGTCTGGGACACCATTTCATCAGATGTTCAGGAGTCTTATGGCTTGGGGGTGAAGCTGTTTAGAAGCCTCTTGGACCTAGACTTGGCGCTCCAGTACCGCTTGCCGTGTGGTAGCAGAAGGAACAGTCTATGACTAGGGTGGCTGGAGTCTTTGGCATTTAGGGCCTTCCTCTGACACCGCCTGCTATAGAGGTCCTGGATGGCAGGAAGCTTGGCCCCGGTGATGTGCTGGGCCGTACGCACTACCCTTTGTAGTGCCTTGCGGTCGGAGGCCAAGCAGTTGCCATACCAGGCAGTGATGCAACCCATCACTATGCTCTCGATGGTACAGCTGTAAAACCTTTTGAGGATCAGAGGACCCATGCCAAATCTTTTCAGTCTCCTGAGGGGGAATAGGTTTTGTCGTGCCCTCTTCATGAATGTCTTGGTGTGCTTGGACCATGTTAGTTTGTTGGTGATGTGGATGTCAAGGAATTTGAAGCTCTCAACCTCCTCCACTACAGCCCCGTCGATGAGAATGATGGCTTACTCGGTCTTCCTTTTCCTGTAGTCCACAATTATCTTCTTTGTCTTGATCGCGTTGAGGGAGAGGTTGTTGTCCTGGCACCACACGGCCAGGTCTCTGATCTCCTCCCTATAGGCTGTCTCATCGTTGTCGGTGATCAGGTTTACCTATGTTGTGTCATCAGCAAACTTAATGATGGTGTTGGAGTCGTGCCTGGCCGTGCAGTCTTGAGTGAGCAGGGAGAACAGGAGGGGACTGAGCACACATCCCTGGGGGGCCCTTGTGTTGAGGATCAGCGTGGCAGATGTGTTGTTACCTACCCTTACCACCTGGGGGCAGCCCGTCAGGAAGTCTAGGATCCAGTTGCAGATGGAGGTGTTTAAGTACCAGGGTCCTGAGCTTAGTAATGAGCTTTGAGGGCACAATGGTGTTGAACGCTGAGCTGTAGTCAATGAATAGCATTCTCACATAGGTTTTCCTTTCGTCCAGGTGAGAAAGGACAATGTGGAGTGCAATAGAGATTGATCCAGATCCATCATCTGTGGATCTGTTGGTGTGTTATGCAAATTGGTGTGGGTCTAGGGTTTCTGGGATAATGGTGTTGATGTGAGCCAAGACCAGCCTTTCAAAGCATTTCATGGCAACAGTTGTGAGTGCTACGGGTCGGTAGTCATTTAGGCAGGTTACCTTAGTGTTCTTGGGCATTGGGACTATGGTGGTCTGCTTGAAACATGTTGGTATTACAGACTCAGACAGGGACAGGTTGAAAACGTCAGTGAAGGCACTTGTCAGTTGGTCAGCGCATGCTCGGAGTACACGTCCTGGCAATCCATCTGGCCCAGCGGCCTTGTGAATGTTGACCTGTTTAAAGGCCTTACATTGGCTGCGGAGAGCGTGATCACACAGTCATCCGGACCATGCATGTTTTTGTGTAACTTGCCTCGAAGCGAGCATAGAAGGTTTCTGGCGATGGACTTGTAGCCTTGAGACTGTGTGTGCTTGGCTACAATCTTGTGTCGACCTCCTCAGATAATTCTCAGGTTTTCTTTCTTTTCTCCATGCTCATTGCGGTACACACAGTGACACCAAACAGGAGAAAGAGTCCTTTTCTCTATTCAAACTGGTTGAATGAGTGATTTTTATATTGCAGGCACCTGCAACTCACCACAGGTGATTTCAATTCCAAAGTAAAGGAGAATAACCTGCTTAAAGTCTAATTATTTCTAACTAAGGTGTTCGGGCCATTTTAGGATTTCTTTGTGGAATAAGCTAACATTTAGTAAATTATAAAGATTTTTTTGTTTTGTTCAACTGCAAACCAAAGACATACCATACCAAAATGTTTTTTAATTTCAACAGTTTTCTCGAAGAAATGGTGCCTTATTTGATAAAAAGTGCAAGGGTGCCAATATTTTTGGCCACGACTGTAAATCAATAAGACAAATATTAAGACGAATGTGGATCTGACTGTGAAACCAAACCGTTGTAAAGAGAAGATAATAGATACATATGAATCTAAACGACTGCCTTGCTAAGAAGGTGTAATTGATCATGTGAATGGCTAAACCAGAATAATGGGGCATCGGGTGCGTCTCCCAAAGGCCACTCTGGGGAAACATCATCTCCACCTCGCCGCTATTGGCCTTCTCCGTAACGCTATCCACATCAGAGACACTGCTGCATTGATTTACCACTTAGCCCCACCGTCCCATATGAACGCTTATCATTTTTTTACTCCCAGCCAATGTCCAGGTGTCAAAGTTACCAATCAATGCTTGGAACTTTGACGATGGGGAGGGAACGGTGGGGCATAGTTGTTTTCCGTTTGATGGGACGGCAATGGGGGTAAACAGGAGGTGGGTTATTTGAAAGAAATAAGGTAGCAGATGGTCAAGTCTCTACCAGTCAATCGTCTATTATGATGGTTCTTGGTTTGACACACCAGATACTCTTTCTGTAACATTGACCAGTTGCATTAGCATTTAGAAATGAAAATGGCGCTGACATTACGTAGGAGGCTGCTGGCACAGAACGTTCCCACAAAGGTGGCTGGGACGGTGACCATTTTTACTGAGCTTGATTGGTACGATTATAGACAACACCCTTTAGTTAACATGTTGGTAACATAGCAACAATGCCTAGAATCTATGGGAGAGTGAGATTAAAGTATATCAGTGGCAGAATAAAATGTTTCCCTGGTAATGGATGTGACCACCAGATCCAGTTACATAAGTTATTAATAATACTACATTACTGTACATGTATTATTCAAACCCATTCCATCAAATGGCAATTTGGGCATCATGGAATTTCAAAATACAGTTAATGCGGTATATCTGTTCAGTGCATTGATGCATTTATGAAATGTACATGCAAAGTATAGTAAAGGGTTTCCTGTTGCTTCAAATGGACAAACCAGACGAGTCTCTTCTTTACCCTTTCTCACATATGAACAGATGTATCCTATAATCAAAGTTCAGAAGAACAATAGGTTACATTATTTGAACATAATATAGATCAGACTCTATTGTCCCCAAAGGAAATATGAAGTGATGTGACTAGAAATACTATTTGCAGACACGTTTGGCTTTGAGTAGGCTACCTTAATTATCTTCCCACATTGTCTGTAATTATGTTATTATATCCTCATTAATTAGACATAATAGTTCATACTAACAAGATATCCTCTCCAGTTCCAGAGAGGAGTAGCCTACCTGTGTCTTTGTTGTGAACCACAAGCTATGACCTATGACCCCATTACTGTTCCCTAGACTTGGAGGCAAACTCATTCACCTGTGAAATAAAAGGAGAGAGGAATTTATTTACAGGTCTACCTGCCAAAAGACAGACAGAAATCCCATTTATAATGTTGCATGTTAACTGAAACCCTGAGCTCTGGCTTTGTTGACTAACACTAAACACTCATTTGTCTCTGCATAAACAGTGTCAAGCTTTTAACTGAGAAGTTTCACTGTCATGCTTGATCAGACAATGAGAGCAAATGTTCAACAAATCTCAAAAACATAATCTGTGATCTTATTGGGGATTTGGCAACAAAACGTTACATCTGACATTGACAAACGAGGCCTGGTGCCAGGATAGTAGCAAATGCATTACAGTACTTTAAAGCAAATGGCTCGATACATAGATAGAATGAGCTCACAGAACGGTTTTCTTTTTAGTTTCCTATTCAAGCCCATTATAACCCTTCCTTGTGAGTGGCATCCATGTTTTATCGGAAAACGGGAGAGTTGTAGAATGTTTATTTATGTTTATTGCTTTTTTTTTGTTGCTCCGTGAGCCCAGCCACCTCCAGGCATGAACCCACACCAGCAGGGGAGGAAAATATTGTGTAATTACAGGAGCTGCAGCAGCTTGCAGGGCAATAATACGTTATGTGACTATTAATCATTTCTGTGACAAATAACAAAATAAAAGCTGGACGTGTAGTGGTGGAGACATGGATTTGATTGATGCTCTAGAGGCAAGGCCGTAAGTCGCCACGACAACTGGAGGTAGATGTTGAAAGGACATCAACATTAGTTACAATCGTTACGTTAATCTTCATGAGACAATATCCTTTGATAACTCACTTCATTGTTTTATAATTCATTTTTGAATATAACTTTTTGCAAATGAGTAAATATGAGCTAATAGGAGATGGTTCAGTGACCAATGCTCATGTGAGCAATAACCTTGCCTGCGACCTGAAGAACAGTGTTAGCTCCCAGGGTTAATGCCTCGGCTTTATCTCCGTAGGCTAATGTGGTCTTGAGGGGTGTGGACAGACAGCCTAAGTACAAAACAGAAATCCCCTTTCTAAGATTTCATGTTTCGACTCTTCCGCCTTCCCCACTGCCATGGACTATTAAAGCACTCACGCTACACACTTTATCATTCTTATGACCCCCGTCTTTGACAACAGTGCTGAGGCGGGTCTCTGCCTCCACCTCTAATTCATCATCCTTTATAGAGACTAATAGGCTAGAGGTGACACTAGGGAGAGCCAACCATGATTCCGGGTTGCTGGAGTAGGCCTCAAATCCCGTCAGAGTGGGGGGGGTTTCATTTGCCTCAGAGACACAGCGGTATTTATTTGCTGTAATGCATCCAATTTTATCCTGGCTAGAATGACCTTCTAGGCTAGCTAATCTTTACAGAACGTGGTCCTGTAGTACCATAGTGTCATTTGAGGTAGCCGTTGCCCCTGACCACAGATCTAGGATCAGATTAACAGTAGTTAAGAAGGGGCCATCTACATTGATAGAAAACTACAATTCTGCCAGAAACTAAAACGTTGCTGGTTTGCAATATAGCAACTGTGGTAACATTAGTTGGAAAGTATAGTTAGCTAGCATCCGTGACATCGATACCTTGGCTGGCTTATCAAAGTAAACAAGGCAAAATAACTTTCACCCGTCAGTGTATTAACATGTGAATGTAAGACTGACTTATACTTCATTCTCTACGTACAGTGTCTCGAAAGTGAATTGTTGTCTTTGCAAAACACCCTTTTTTTAAAAAATCATCCCAAACTATATCTCATCAAGTGTACCCTGTACATCCTCCACCACTGGATGATTAGAGATAGGGGATGACGAATGGAACCAGACGCAAGCTCTCTCCGCAGCGGAGCACGCCTCTTCTCAGGCCTGCCTGGCCAAGTCACAGGCATCAGGCATGATCCCTGACGCCCATCACTCCTGACTGAGCAGCGACTGCACAACCTCAGCCGAATAAGACGGGCATCGCGGAGTAGGGGAAAAAACCTGTTCACACTGACAGCAAATATACCTCGGAGGGTCGTCAAGAGGAAGCGCTGAGCGAGTGGCACAGTTGATGAGCGCCTCCGGACAGGAAGTCAGCATGTGGTGGAGTGTGCCTATGTGTGTCTATGTGAGAGTGTGTCTATGTGTCAGAGTGTGTCTATGTGAGAGTGTGTCTATGTGTCAGAGTGTGTCTATGTGTCAGAGTGTGTCTATGTGAGAGTGTGTCTATGTGTCAGAGTGTGTCTATGTGAGAGTGTGTCTATGTGAGAGTGTGTCTATGTGTCAGAGGGTGTCTATGTGTCAGAGGGTGTCTATGTGTGTCTATGAGTGTGTCTATGTGTGGGATAAGCCAGTGAGCAGTCCTTACCGCACTTGTTCGATAACAAAGTCCATTACAATGCAAGCACTATGCAAGTACTAGTTCTGGACTCAAATCAAATTAAATTAAATGTTATTAGTCACATGCGCCGAATACAACAGGTGTAGACCTTACAGTGAAATGCTTAGTTACAAGCCCTTAATAACCAACAATGCTTTAAGAAGTTAAGGAAAATAAGAAAAATAAGTGTTAAGTAAAAAATAGATCAGTAGAAAATAGGAAATAAAAGTAACAAATAATTAAACAGCAGCAGTACAATAACAAGCGAGGCCATATACAGGGAGAGCTGTGTAATTTGACCAAACTCCAGTGAATGAGTTTCCCTTTAACACTGTTTATGAAACTGAAATAAATAAAAGCAATCGGGGTTACCGACAGATAAGTCATTAATGCCACCAAGGCTACCTACATGGACATCCCCGTCACTTTCTCTTTCCCAGAGTGAAGAGGGATTTGATTGCACTGAAAGGCACAGTCTGTACTGGCTAGGCAGTGACACTCCAAGATGGAGAGCTAGGGAAAGTGAACTGTCAGGCCAGTGGTTTGATCACACACAATCAAACACTACATTCATCGCACACAAACTACCAAAACAACGTTTGTAGTGCACAACAAAAGGAAACTGAACTGCATAAGAGGTACTTTTTCACTGCAGGGGAAGTACGCTGTCTGTGACTTACCCCGGAAACCCTGCAACCAGGTTTGATTGAATTGTTTAATGGCAGCAAAAATGCACTCTTTCTCCTTTTAATACCCGTACCTAACATATTAAGAGGTTTGTTGAGCTTTGGTAACCTAATTGATGGTGGGATGTGTTTTTAACTGATACGGTCTATTCTTTAAGCTTCAGTGTTTTCCTTCCTCTAGTCTTTCAGAGCCTCAACTGTCAAAACAGCGTATATGTCTATAGAATGAAGATGAATGACTATGTTGCTGCTGCTGTGTGTGCAGACACTGAGGGAAGCGTTTCCTCTGTGCACAATCTTTCCTGTAAGGGGCTTTTACAACATACTGGTAACTGACAAAATAAAGGTAACACCAACATTTAGTGTCTTAACAAGGCATTGGGCCACCACGAGCCAGAGCAGCTTCAGTGCACATTGGCATAGATTCTACAACTGTCTGGAATTCTAGGGGCGCGACACCATTTTTTCACGAGAAATTCCATAATTTGGTGTTTTGTTGACGGTGGTGGAAAATGCTATCTCAGGCCCCGCTCCAGAATCTCCCATAAGTGTACAATTGGGTTGAGAGCTGGTGACTGAGACGGCCATGGCATATGGTTTACATCACTTTCATGCTCATTAAACCATTCAGTGACCACTCGTGCCCTGTGGATGGGGCATTGTCATCCTATCGGAGCATTGCAATAGTAGCCCAAATAATGTCCTGCTCAGGATTTTTATACATGACCCTAAGCATGATTGGATATAATTGATTAATACATTTAGGAACCACACCTGTGTGGAAGCACCTGCTTTCAATATACTTTGTATCCTTCATTTACTCAAGTGTTTCCATTATTTTGACAGTTACCTGTATATCCAATGCTTAGCTAACCTTGGACTAGAGTGTCATAACAGGCCCAACACCAAAATAGAAATGTACTCCGTCTCCGCTATGGGTGAGAGGCATGGCCCTGACTTAAGCTCTCTTTCCTCGGGAACACCATCCATTAGTGATGACCTTTGACCTGAACCCTTGTGATCATGTGATAGTGGAACATAGAGGTCATAATAGCCCTGCCAAGCAAAAGGTGTTGAAGGGTGAAAATGGGATAAGCCCATGTTAGTTTAAAATATCTTATCATTTTGGGAACACAGATTGCTTGTCTCTTGATCAACCCATCTTTCTATAGGAAAAGGGGAAAGGTTGTTTGTAAATCATGAAAAATTCAGAAGAGTTTCTTGTTAAATGCTCCATCGAAATATAGAGCTATTAGCCCAAAAGCATTGTATAGAACACCTGATAGCTTCAATGAATCCTGCAACTTAATCCAATGAGATGTCAGAGCTGCAGGTAATATTTAGTGACGTTAATAAATATCTGTTTTATTTAGATATAATTGTGGTCATTGCAAATGTTATTGCTTTCATTATATGTCATATTTAAAACACTTATAGTGCATTCGGAAAGTATTCAGACCCCTTCCCTTTTTCCAAATTATGTTACATTACAGCCTTATGCTAAAATGGATTAAATAAAAGCAAATGCTCATCAATCCACACACAATAACCCATAATGACAAAGTGAAAAGAAAAGTATAACTTTTTTCAAAAACGCAAATATCACATTTATACATAAATATTCAGACCCTTTGCTATGACACTCAAAATTGAGCTCAGGTGCATCTTGTTTCCAGTGATCATCATTGAGATGTTTCTATAACTTGATTGGAGTCCATCTGTGGTAAATTCAATTGATTGGACATGACTTGGAAAGGCACACACCTGTCTATATAAGGTCCCATAGTTGACAGTGCATGTCAGAGCAAAAACCAAGCCATGAGGTTGAAGGAATTGTATGTAGAGCTCCGATACAGGATTGTGTTGAGGCACAGATCTGGGGAAGGGTACCAAAACATTTCTGCAGCACTAAAGGTCCCCAAGAACATGGTGGCCTCCATCATTCTTAAATGGAAGAAAATTGGAACCAACAAGAGTGTTCTGAGAGCTGGCTGCCCTTTCAAACTGAGCAATATGGGGAGAAGGTTCTTGGTCAGGGAGGTGACTGAGCTCCAGAGTTCCTCTATGGAGATGGGAAAACCTTCCAGAAGGACAACCATCTCCGCAGCACCACCAATCAGGCCTTTATGGTAGAGTGGCCAGACGGAAGCCACTCCTCAGTAAAAGGCAAATGACATGAGTGGCTTCGGGACAAGTCTCTCAATGTCCTTGAGTGGCCCAGCCAAAGCCCGAACTTGAACCCAATCTAATATCTCTGGAGGGACCTGAAAATAGCTTTGCAGCGACGCTCCCCATCCAACCTGACAGAGCTTGAGAGGATCTGCAGAGAAGAATGGGAGAAACTCCCCAAATACAGGTGTGCCATGTTTGTAGCGTCATACCCAAGAAGACCTGAGGCTGTAATCACTGCCAAAGGTGCTTCAACAAAGTACTGAGTAAAGAGTCTGAATACTTATGTAAATGTTATATTTCAGTTTATAATTTTTAATACATTTGCCAGAATTTGGGGTTTTGTGTGTAGATTGATGGGGGGAGTACAATTTAATCCATATTAAAATAAGGCTGTAACGTAACAAAATGTGGAAATATTCAAGGGGTCTGAATACTTTCCGAATGCACTGTAAATCTCAGCTGACTGAAATTCAATCTGAGAATTGTTTTCAGCACAGCCCATCATCGCGTGTGTACAGTTTAAGAAGCTGCATTTTCGTGGTTCAAGATCTGCACAATAATCAATCGCTTTGGTAAATTATGCCTAAAGAGTACAACAGTTCAAATCTGTTCAGAGTGGTTTGGCAGATGTTAATGAAGTTGGAGAGATTGGATTTGACTGTAAATGACCACGGCAGACAGAGAGACATGAACCCTACCCTAGGCAACAGCAGTGACTACAGTATGGTATATATGTTGGACTCTTTTGGCATTTTGATGAGAAAAAATGTAAAATCCGTGTGGGTCCTCTTCAGACAGACAAGTCTCCCAACAAATCCCGAGGCAGAACCTTTGCAGTGGTTTTAGTAAAGGTAGTTGATGCAAACTAGGCAAGTTTGAAATGCACTCATTAAAAATAACCTCGTTGATCTTTGATGTTCAAATCAAATTGTATTTGTCTCCGGTACCACTTGCCGTGTGGTAGCAGAGAGAACAGTCTATGACTAGTGTGGCTGGAGTCTTTGGATTTTCTTTGGCCCTTCCTCTGACACCGCCTGGTATAGAGGTCCTGGATGGCAGGAAGCTTGACTCCAGTGATGTACTGGGCCGTACACATTACCCTCTGTAGTGCCTCGAGGTTGGAGGCCGAGCATTTGCCATACCAGGCGGTGATGCAACCAGTTAGGATGCTTTCGATGGTGCAGCTGTATAACTTTTTTTTTGCTCGCTACTACTGTATTTTGTGTCAAGGGGATGTGGGCAAGAAGCAGATAGAGCAGTGACGTAGCTCCTCTATGCCACACTGACATTCCATTACGTGCAGACGTGTATGCTGGAACATTGGACACGTTGTGGGAGGCAACCAGTCTGGAGACTATGAATGACATGACTTCACTCAAATTGTGAGAGCAAATCTAGGCAGTCACTCCAATGTGGTTACTCCTCGCCTGCCATTATAAAGCATTATATGTTTATTGTTGCTATAATATAAGAAGAGTTTATTTCATAGTGGTAAAGGAATCAAGGAAAGGAATCACTTTAATCCTGACTCACAATCTAATCAGGTACATATGACATATAGCATGGTATACTTGGCATACTGCTGCTATACTGAAAGGCTAGATAGGTTATCAGGCTGTAAATGTTTCATTTGTTTGCTGATAGATCCACTTGTGTACTTCTTACCTGAGGATTGTACGGTACAGGGATTTTACAGAACATACTGTAACGACAATGGCGTCACAAATGACCAAAGTAACTCTCGTGGTATTAGGAACAACCTGCAAGGAGAGGTTGATAGGGGAGAGAAGGATGTTGGCAATATATGAAAAAGAGAGAGATTGAAAGGAGAGGGAGAGAGAGTAGCTTTTAAAAGGACTTTGTCAGTTATTGACTGGTTGCACTCTTCTGCTAATAGGCATTTAAAGATTATGGGCCTGCTGGTGGAAATCAAGGCCTCCATTGTTCCCCTTATTGCGTTCTGGCAGATGGGGGCTGACACAACAACATACAGGCTCCCTCAGGCACACTCACTCGCTGCACGCCGACCTCCATCAGCAAATCTCCTATTGAACCGGCCCTAATAACTGCCCATGCATTATTAATCTACATGCGATATTGAAGGCGAAGAAAGCAGAGGGGCGAATGGGATCGTGGGCCGGCTGAACGAGGGAAGATTGGCGTTCAGGTGCCAGTTGGAGGGAAAAGGTCCATCCAAAGAGTCCCAGGGTGACCATTTCTCGGAACAGGGCGGACATTCCGATAACTGGCACAGGGAGATAAAATATATATTCATTAAATGTCAGATTGCTGATGAAATGAGTGCGATCCATTAGCGGGGAGCAGAACGACCGGCTAATGTTTCCCGGACGTTCTTGGGTGGCTTTTAGCATAGCAGCCGCTGCTGCTTGTGGGAACAAACTTCTTGATCTGGAAAAGTTGATGGTGGTTACGTAAGAATGGTGATGAATAGGAAACAAATATGGAAGCTGTGTGGTGATATTGGGTGACTTGATAATTAATCAGCAAAAACTATCTTTTGGGAGTCCAAATTCCAAAGTTACAGTATAATACAGTCTCAGTCAGTTGAGTGACGGCCTACATTAGATTCCACATTGAGAACCCATGAATCCTCTCAAACATGTCAATGTCTGCTGACAAATGTGTGCATGACTAACAATAAGCATTCACAATCTTCAGAATGTTTTATAATGTGGTACAACACTTCAGCACATCCTAACATTCACGTGACTCGGGTGTATTACCTGCAGGAAAAGCGGTTAACATTTTGAATTGTTTTAGAAAAGCAGCTGAGGCTTCTCTGTGAGGAAAGGGCCTTTGGCGAAGCTCTTCTCCTTTCAGAGGATTCCGAATTAAGTATACGCAGCGTGCGATTAATTTAATTTCCTTTGTCAAAAGGCTCACATTTGAAAGAAAATAATGAACAGTGCCTGAAGAATGCCCTTTCAGATTTCATTATGAAAGAGGGCCTTTAATTGCAAATAAATTACATTCTTTCACTTCAATATGAGTTCTGGAGCAACCACACTGATGATCTGGTGTACTTTGGGGTGAAAATCACTGAGCTTGTATCAGGATTACCACACGCACAATACTGTAGCATTGCAATTACTGGTCATCTGATGAATCTCTATACAATGTGCAAGCGACATCATCCTACGTCATACTTTCGGGGTTGCATGTCCCTGGTCTTTTGAATTGGCTTCAAAATTCGGCCTAGGCTATATCATCAAATCTGTGAAAACTAGGGCATTTATGATACATACAGTCCCTCCAGAAAGTATTCACACCCCTTGACTTATTCCACATTTGTTGTGTTACAGCCTGAATTCAAAATGGATGAAATAAGATATAAATCTCACCCATCTACACACAATACCCCATAATGACAAAGTGAAAACATGATTTTAGATGTATTGAAATTGAAATGCAGAAATATCTAATTTACTGAACATAACTATTCACACCCCTGAGTACCTTTGGCTACGTCTCTAAGTAGCTTTCCACACCTGGATTGTGCAACAATTTGCCCATTATTCTTTTCAAAATTCTTCGAGCTCAAGTCAAATTGGTTGTTGATCATTCCTTTAACTTTTCGTCCTCGGGCTTCCTCTTGGCTGTCAAATGCGTAGAAAACCGGCATTTGGTAAGTTAATTCACTCGAAAACACATATACAATTTAATATAAATTACCGTGTTTTCATGTCTTTGACGATGCAAATTTGAGCCTTATTCTTAGCCTACAAAACAAGGAATACGGAAGTAAAATTGATGCATCACTTGCACATCACAGGAGGTTGGTGGCACCTTAATTGGGGAGGACGGGCTCATGGTAATGGTTGGAGCCCAGTATGTGGAATGGTATCAAATACATCAAACACAAGGTTTCCATTATTATGAGCTGTCCTCCCCTCTGCAGCCTCCACTGTTGCACATCGTATTCTGATAGGCTAACATAGACACTATATCTTCACACCATTGAAAAAACCTGAACATGTATCAAGGGATAGTAGCGGTAAGGCTATGACTGCTTCCTCAAACCTCTCAGTAGGTGAACAAAGAGGGTGCAGGTAGTAAGTAGCCTATACCTCTCAGCATGCTTTAACAAAGCATCACTCGCTGTCCTCAGATGTCGATGCCCTCCTCGTTTAACTTCTTATGGCTGGGGGGCAGTATTGAGTAGCTTGGATGAATAAGGTGCCCAGAGTAAACTGCCTGCTACTCAGGCCCAGAAGCTAAGATATGCATATTATTGGTAGATTTGGATAGAAAAGACTCTGAAGTTTCTAAAACTGTTTGAATGATGTATGTGAGTATAACAGAACTCATATGGCAGGCAAAAACCTGAGAAGAAATCCAACCAGGAAGTGGGAAATCTGAGTCTTTGCCTATCCAATATACAGTGTAAAATTTGGTCCAATTGCACTTCCTTAGGCTTCCACTAGATGTCAACAGTCTTTAGAACCTTGTTTCAGGCTTCTACTGTGAAGGGGGAGAGAATAAGAGCTGATTGACTAAGGGGTCTGGCAGAATGCCATGAACTCAGTCTCGCCTGTGAGAGTTAGCTGCGTTCCATTGCATTTCTAAAGACAAAGGAATTGTCCGGTTGGAACATTATTGAAGATTTATGTTAAAAACATCCTAAAGATTCATTCTACACATCGTTTGACATGTTTCTACGAACTGTAATGGAACTGTTTGACTTTTCGTCTGGACCTAGTGCTCACGCCTCATGAATTTGGATTTGTGAACTAAACGCGCGAACAAAAAGGAGGTATTTGGACATAAATTATGGACTTTATCGAACAAAACAAATATTTATTGTGGAACTGGGATTCCTGGGAGTGCATTCTGATGAAGATCATCAAAGGTAAGTGAATATTTATAATGCTATTTCTGACTTCTGTTGACTCCACAACATGGCGGGTATCTGTATGGCTTGTTTTGGTCTCTGAGCGCTGTACTCAGATTATTGCATGGTGTGCTTTTTCCGTAAAGCTTTTCTGAAATCTGACACAGTGGTTGCATTAAGGAGAAGTTTATCTATAATTCCATGCATAACACTTGTATCCTTTATCAATGTTTATTATGAGTATTTCTGTAAATTGATGTGGCTCTCTGCAAAATCACCGGATGTTTTGGAAGCAAAACATTACTGAACATAACGCGCCAATGTAAACTGAGATTTTTTTTATATAAATATGAACTTTATCGAACAAAACATACATGTATTGTGTAACATGAAGTCCTATGAGTGTCATCTGATGAAGATCATCAAAGGTTAGTGATTAATTTTATCTCTATTTCTGCTTTTTGTGACTCCTCTCTTTGGCTGGAAAAATGGCTGTGACTAGGTGCTGACCTAACATAATCGCATGGTATGCGAGGTTTTTATGTAAGGTCGTAAAGCCTTTTTGAAATCGGACACTGTGGTGGTATTAACAACAAGTTTATCTTTAAAATGGTGTATAATACTTGTATGTTTGAGGAATTTTAAATATGAGATTTCTGTTGTTTGAATTTGGCGCCCTGCATTTTCACTGGCTGTTGTCATATCGATCCCATTAACGGGATTTCAGCCGTAAGAAGTTAAGACCCTGCCGTGATGAACGCTCACATTTCATCAGATGCACAGACAGGAGAGGAAAGGTAAACTGTAATAACCTGTTGGCGGCGAGCCGAACTAAAGACAAATAGCCTTGGGTTGTTTCCAGAGAAAACATGCCACCCCGCCCGTTGCTTGCATAATCATCATTTGCACTCCTCCGTCAGGTCCAAAGAAATAGGGGAATGAGAAAAGAGGAAAAGGAGGAAATGCCTTCTGCATGCATGGAAATGGACATGGGGTTGGGTGAGTGGTGCTTGAAGAGACTGAGGAGATGGAGGATACCGAAGTGATTCTCAAAGGGCTGGTTTCAGAAACGTTGTCTGAAACACTGATATTGAGTGGTCCACAGTCTATAGGAGGGTGGCAATAGAGAAAGGGAGAGAGAGAGAGCGAGGGTGATGGTGATGGAGGAAAGAGAGTGCGGGAGAGAGAGAGAGAGAGAGAGGTCATCATTCTGCAGGAGACATGGTGTAAGGCTGACATTGTCACTCACTGTCCCACAGGTTACAGAGAGGTAATTGTGCCGTCACAAAAACACAGCTCTGTCAATAGAGGCAGAGACTCTGGAGGACTGATCATTTGGTACAAATCCGACCTACAACATCTAATTGATCCCCTCAAAATTGGCAAATATCACATTTGGTTAAAACTGAAAAAAGAACTTGTACTGACAGAAAAAGATGTGTTCCTTTGCGCAATTTATATCCCCCCCTCAGAATCCCCATATTACTCAGAGGAGATCTTCCCCACCCTTGAGGAAGAGACGTGCCATTTCCAGGCCCAGGGAAATGTGCTCATCTGTGGGGACACAAATGCGCGCACAGGAACACTACCTGATCTAACGAGCACACGAGGGGACAGCTTTATTACAGGCCATAATGTTTCTAACTGTCTTAATCTCCCCAATAGAAACAACAGTGACAGCACCGTCAACAAAAACGGAAGGGATCTGTTGCAGCTCTGTAGAAGCTTGGGTCTGTACTTTGTCAATGGTAGGTTACGGGGGGACTCTTTGGGGAGATTCACCTACTGCTCACCTCTTGGCCACAGTACAGTAGACTATATGATCACAGACATTGACCCCTTCTCTCTCAGCTCATTCACTGTCAAGCCACTAACACCTCTGTCTGATCACAGCCAAATTACATTGTTCCTCAAAAGAACAGACATGGAAACAACCACACATTCACAGCCCAGTAAGCTGTACAACATCAGACATTCATACAGATGGGCCCAAAACAGCACAGAAGAATACCAGAAAGCAACCTGGAACCAAAATATCCAAACACTCTTAGATAACTTTCTGGATACCACATTCACTCACAGTAAAGAAGGCATCAATCTAGCAGTACAAAACATCAACTATATATTCAGGCAAACGGCAAAAGAAGCACAATTGAAATTGATAAAAAACAAAACAAAAAAGATCACAGATGACAACTGGTTTGATGCAGATTGTAAAATTATAAGGAAAAAACTTAGAACACTATCCAACCAAAAGCACAGAGACCCAAATAATGGTGAATTACGCCTTCATTACTGTGAGACTTTAAAACTCTATAAACGTACACTCAGAACCAAAAAAGCACAGTACAACAGAAAGCAGCTGACGCTAATTGAGGAGTCCATAAACACAAACAACTTCTGGCAAAATTGGAAAAAAATTAAAAAATCTAAACAAGAGGAATTAGCGATACAAAATGGTGACATTTGGACAACCCATTTTAAAACACTCTACAACACCGTTCAAATTGACACAAACGCAGAACAACGCCAAATTCATGAGAAGTTGAATGGATTAGAAAGAGCTATAAAGGACAATCAAAATCCACTGGACTCCCCAATTACTGACCAGGAGCTCTATAAGAAACTTCAGGCTCTCAAATTTAAAAAGGCATGCGGACCTGATGGCATCCTAAATGAGATGCTCAAACTCACTAGTGCAAAATTTCAATTGGCTATATTAAAACTGTTTAATTTGATCCTGAGTGTAGGTTATTTCCCTGACATCTGGAATCAAGGACTCATAACCCCAATCTTTAAAAACGGAGACAAATTTGACCCTAACAATTACAGAGGCATTTGTGTGAACAGTAACCTGGGGAAGGTTTTCTGTAGTATTATAAATGTAAGAGTTCTAAACTTCCTTAATAAGCACAATGTCTTGAGTAAAAGCCAAATTGGATTTATACCAAAACATCGCACGACCGATCATATTTACACCCTACACACCCTGATAGATAAACATGTCCACCAAAATAATACCAAAATATACGCTTGCTTTATCGACTTCCAAAAAGCATTTGATTCTATTTGGCACACAGGACTGTTCTACAAAGTTATTGAAAGTGGTGTAGGGGGTAAAACATATGACATAATTAAATCAATGTATACTGGCAATACGTGCAGCATTAAAATTGGCAAGAAAAGAACAGAATTCTTTAACCAGGGGCGGGGCCTTCGTCAGGGTTGTAATCTGAGCCCAGCACTCTTCAATATTTACATCAACGAATTGGCCACTATTCTAGAAAAATCCTCAGCCCCTGGTGTTAGTCTCCATAATTCAGAGGTTAAATGCCTACTCTTCGCCGATGACCTATGCCTGCTGTCACCCACAGCACATGGCCTACAGCAGAGCCTGGACCTGCTAGAGCAGTACTGCCAGACCTGGGCCCTGGCAGTAAACCCCAAAAAGACTAAAATAATGATTTTCCAGAGAAGATCCAGATCTCAGGGAATTAGACCAAAGTTCTCAATTGGTACAAAATATATAGAGCACTGCACACACTACAATTACTTAGGTTTAAAAATAAGCTCAACTGGACACCTTAATGAAGCAGTGAATGAACTGAGAGAGAAAGCACGCAGGGCATTCTACGCAATTAAAAAGCAAATTCAAATTGAAATACCTATTAAAATTTGGCTAAAACTAATTGAATATGTCATTGAACCAATTGCACTTTATGGCAGCGAGGTGTGGGGTCCACTTGCAAAACAAGATTTCATCAAATGGGACAAACATCCCATTGAAACCCTGCATGCAGAGTTCTGTAAGATTCTCCTACATGTCCAGAGGAAAACTACAAACAATGCATGCAGGGCAGAATTAGGCAAATATCCACTAATAATAAAAACTCAAAAAAGAGCAATTAAGTTTTGGAAACATCTAAAATACAGTGACCCCCTCTCATATCATTACCAAGCCCTGCAATACCAAGAGCTGAACAAAGAAAAGAGTCCCCTCATCCAGCTGGTCCTGGGGCTGAGTTCACAAACCTGTTCTACTAACACACTGAAGCCTCAGGACCAGAACATCCAATCAATCAGGATAAACCAAATTACAACACAGTCAAAACAAAACTATATTGCTTATTGGGAAACACAAGCACAAGCACAGAGCAAAATGCAGTGCTATCTGGCCCTAAATCGACAGTACACCGTGGCTAAATATTTGACCATGGTTACTGATCAAAACTTTAGAAAAACCTTGACAAAGTACAGGCTCAGTGAGCACAGCCTTGCCATTGAGAAGGGTAGACACAGGAAAACCTGGCTCCCTGTAGAGGAAAGGCTGTGCAACCACTGCACAATAGCAGAACCTGAGACGGAGCTGCATTTCCTGACAAAATGTCAAAAATATAAAACAATTAGAGAGTGTCATTTCCCCAAATTTGAAACTCTTATTCAAGGTTTCAAAGACCTCTCTGATGAGGATAGGCTACCCGTCCTGTTGGGGGAGGACGCAGAGAGCTGTGGGTTGGCAGCGCACTACATTGCTGCCTGCCATAAGTTGAGGGACAGTGTCTGACAGACCAATCAACCTGCACATGTCCTTTACTGTATATTTATTGTTATTGTTGAATGTATGGTTATTTTGACCCTTGGTTATTGTTGTTACTGTTGTCCCGTTGACAATTTTGATTCTCATTTTTACATTGTAAACAAGCTTTGGCAATATGTACATTGTTACGTCATGCCAATAAAGCAAATTGAATTGAATTGAATTGAATTGAGAGAGAGAGAGAGAGAGAGAGAGAGAGAGTGAGAATCGTTAGCTTGCTCTGTTCTGATTTACTTCAATGGAACGTTGCAAAAACTCTGCTCTTATTGCAACATGGCTGTCAGCTGTCATCATCCAATCCTAAAAATGGAGAAGAACCAAGTTAAGCATCCTGATTGCGTTCATACAGTTTGGTTATGATGCAGACTGAGTAACAATAGAAATAGATTTCGATGTTTAGGGGTCCAATTCTCTCAATGTTATCTACCAATGGATGCCATAGATATTGTACATAGTTCTGGTTAACAAGTGGCTATTTACAGGGCTGCAGAGCACTAGACCATTGAACAATGATTAGGCTATAGGCTACTAAATATACACTGGGACCCCATCATATAATAGCAAAATAAGAACACAAACGTCCAGCAGCAGCCAAGTCTAAGCATCCTGCAGCGGCAATTGCAAATGATCTCAAGAACATAGTGCCAAGAACCAATGAGGGGTGTTTATGGAGGATGTGCCAGAGACAGTGAGAGCGAGCGAGAGCGAGAGAGAGAGAGAGAGAGAGAGAGAGAGAGAGAGAGAGAGAGAGAGAGAGAGAGAGAGAGAGAGCCTGCAGGCTGAAACTGAATGGATGGGGTTAGTACAGCAGTGAGAGGTCAAAATGAACACCATCTGGGTACATGAAAGGGGGGGAGCGAAACAAACAAAAGCACCAGTGGTGCCAACATGTAGCCAGCAAGCCCCCCAACTCCACTCACCCCTGTCAACATCAGGTGGAGGCCAGGGTGTAGGCCGGCCATCACTCACGCACAGCCCCCCTTATTCCCCCGTTGGCACAGATCATTGCCAAAGGAGCTACAGGCCACTTGCCGGCTGACAGTCATCTCCACTAATGGGCCTGGCTGTTTATTTTGTACTGCCTGGAAGTGGATTAGCAGGGGTAATTATGGTTAATGATCTGCCTGCATCACCCCAGTAATCTGTAGTCACCCATTGTTGGCTAGTTGTGTTGTAGCCACCGGTACATTAATATAGTATAATGTTACCCATTAGCTACTGGAGTGTGGTGGACAATTAGGCAGGTAAGAGAGCAGTTCATCAAATTGAAAGGATAAGAATGGGAGTAGTTTAACTCAAAATCTGAATTTTGGTTTTGCAAGGGACAGTTGGCAAAGGTCCACAATTTTCTTGGTTGATCATAGTACATGCTGGTCAATTGTAAGGTCTGTTTTCTTAGCCTGTGCAATTTTTAAGTTCCTGACATTGCTGTAACAGCACCTCCGTCGATCTATTAACTGCAAAAGGATAGGGTAGAAATAGATGTGAACAGGTTTATCAATAAGTCATTCTTGTTATAGTTGGCACACATTTTATATCCTTACACATGTATTTATTTGGGACATATTAGCCTACAGTGGTGATGGTTTACTGGGAAAAACAACTTAATGTGCCGACTTTGATTGATGACATAATTGTGTTGTTTTATGAACAACCTATCAATCAAGCGAGTTGATTCTATTTTTTTCTTCCTCTGTATGTACTTTTACAGATGAACACGCCTATTGTACGGAAAATCCACAGTAATGTTGAAGGTGGATATTTCCGAGACATTTTGAGAGTAAAATGAAAACAGGAAATGTTCCTGTAGCTGTAATGTTAAGCTTCAAGCATATTATAATGCAGCATTATTGGGAACACGAGACTATCACTTGAAAAGCAACATGCTAGTTCTCCTCAGCAGAAATTGATCAATTGAAAGGGACATCCAAAAAATACATTTCAAAGAACCACTTTTTTCCCCCACATTCATTCCTTCTTCAAAATGTGCCAGTAATAGCAACAAAGTGGTTTCCCCCCCAAAATGAAGTTTTGTGTGATCAAATCAGGGGTCAGAGAAACATATTTTCAAGTGAAAATGACAGGACACATGAGGTTTATACCCATTACAGCCTGTTAAACGGGTTTTAGTGTCTCCATTTCAGACACATTTTCCTGCCATTTCCAGTAATTTTTGAAAGCCAAGCTGTAATAAAATATCACTTTTTGTGCATTTGTGCATTAAACGCTCATGGTCTCAATGCATTTTTCTCATGATAATCACATTTTCCTCGAACCCTCCCTCCCATCTATTCCCATCTCCATTTAAAGCACTTTGCTCTGTTTCGGTGAAGATGACACTAGGGCTTGGTGTATAACTGTTGAAAATGGAAAGCTTCGGCTGGGGACCCCTCTCTTCCGGATGGAGTCGCGTGTTGATTTGACTGCGCCAGAGAGGAACCGACCTCCTGGGGACCATTGCAAAGTGCTCTGATGCTTCATAATGCAGATCATTACCCATAATGCCGCAGGAGACCCCAGGCCCCCACTTAGACGTGGCGCTCTCGGAGTCCCCACAGTGTTATGTATCCCTGTAGATCTCTTGGATGCTCTGATTGTCCATTCCACCCCACCGTCGCAACGCCAATGTTGCTGTTTATGACGCAGAGTTGTCCCTGTAAGACTCTTCTAATGTGTATGCCGAAGAGGTTTTTCCTTAATGCTTCAACCTGAAGGTGCTTATGTGCCTGCAGTTATTGTAACGCAGGGCTGTTAAGTCGTCAAAATATGCCTCAAAATGTGATTGCGTTGGGTGACCAATGGATGATCGCAATCAAATCATGGGCAATGACTTCAAAATAAGTATTACTGTCATAAAACGGAAGGGGGCATGTTGCCATGTCGAAACTGGCAGTCTGCTCCTATTCACACACTCATGTACGTGTCTGGCTGCCAACAGGTTTGACATCTTGCAACCATCTCGAGTTCTCACTAGAAACCCTTTCCCTAGACGCCTCTGGTTGAACAGAGATGGTGCTCCAGGTGTTGGAGAGAGGGGCGGAGCTCGTTTAATGAAAGCCCTGGCATCTGGATCCGATTAATCATCAGTCAGCATCACGCCGCCCTCCGCCGTCTCTGCCTCTAACGAAACCCCAGCATGCCTTGCAACGAGGCACTTTAATTACTTTCCGTGGCGCTGAATGGCGGTGGATGAGACACCCTGACCGTGACAGACAGGTGCAGCGATCCTGATTAATTAAAATAATAAAAACTGGGAATAAACTGGAGGACGGCCTTTGAGGCGGAGTCGATGAGATAGTGGCGATAGGAAGTCGGACAGGGGCGGGATGTTGATTTGCTGTGTGACAGGGGTGGCTTTCTGCCTTTGGGGCCTGACAGAAATTTCTATAGAAAGGGGGGTGTGCTGCTTGTCCCATTCATGTCCTCAGGTCTTTCTTCTGGTCCCAGTGAGGGGACAGAATGCTCATGTCTCCGCAGCTGCACTGACTGACTGTCACATGCTAGACAGCCAGCCAGTGCACGCACGGCTGTCAATAGAGAATTAACTTAATGAAGACACTCTCCAGGGATTCATCTGTCTAATGGCCATATACTGTATTTGATATTGATATATTTAATAATTTGTGGTAAGAAATCAAATAATTGACATAAAAAAAATTCAATATTGCTAAATGCTGCAACAATGCAAAAGGTCCAAATCTATAACTTCTTCCATTTAAATGTTAATCTTATACCTTATATTCATCCCAATCTTAAATAGCAAACTTTAAGAATGGAAAACACTAGCATTCACCCCTTTGGCAGGATGAAATCTGAGGGCGGTAAATTTGTGTCTTTGAAAGTTGACCTGCAGTGCCCACATCCTAAAGCTGCCACTTTATAGTTGTCATATCTCAGCTGAGCGTGTAAGAGCAACACATATGTGGAAAGGACCAGCATGTTTACTACTGTACCTCCATCTGAAATCAAATACTACAAGCTGCCAGAGGACATTAATGAAAACCCAGCATAAACTATAGTAAATGTATTACCTAATATTACTGGAGAAAAAAAGGTTAATTTAAACTAGATAAATTGTAGTTCTTTAGTTATACATTAATTCTTCCATAACAGAAGCGACATCTAGGTTTATTAGAGATCATCCACATATATTATTTATTGAGAAACCTTTCCATAATCAAGAATAAAATATGAGATTTAGTATCATACTGACAAAAACTGACCTCATGTTGTTTAAAATTGAAACATGATCAACATCTGACAACATGGTGGGAAGCTCAATGGCCTGTTCGCTGCAATTAACAGTCGGGCAATCATTTCCAACAAGAGCTAAAAAGCCATCAGTCACAATACGAAAATGCATTTGCTTGGATTATTGCGGATATGATCGCTGGGTAATTATCAAATTGTGCGTTAATGACTTTTAATATATTAGCTATCTAATTAGGCTAAGCTGATGCATAGATCCGAGAGGTGTACCAATGGGTGGTTGAAATGTAATTTGACAGAAATGAGCATTTAAAGATGCAGTCAGTCATTATCATGCATGCGGAGAAGGAGAAGACGCAACCACAAGAAATCGCTCATAGAAAGGTTTGTTTGACAGCTATGACCTTTAATTCTCTCATTTATCAATGAAGAACTAATTAAAGGGACTTCTGCCAATGGGGTTTCTTTATGACTTTGCCACAGAGGCAGATAAGGCATAATATGAGATATTATCTCAGTCATTGCTGTCTTTATCAGGGTCCTTGAGAATCCATATTGTAAATGCCAAGATAATGCAGAAAGGAGAGTCTACTTTACCTAGCGGAAGGCTATACATGAGAAATGAGAGTGCTACACGCCACCTTATGGACACATTGCATTGTTCTCTCTAATTTTAATAAATGGCACATTAATTGTTGTTTTACATTTACAGGCAGGTAGCGCACCCCCCCCCCCCCCCCCCTATTTTAAGTTTGTAATTTAAATGTTTTAAAATTGCTAAAACTTTACTTGATTCAATTCATTTGCATCATACAACTTCCCAAGAAGAACACCTGGCATTTCTCGAATAGGGATCATTTTAAATGCTGCTTATTTTCTTCTGAATTTGTAATTCTGTGTGTTTTTCGTCAACCACATAATCAAAAATGCTCGGACACAAAACTTTAATACAGAAGAAAGGCCAAAGTAACTTATCTACAAAAGTAAATAAAAATCACTCTCTCATGCAACAACGTTTTATTTCTATGTGCATGAGTTAGTGTGGGGAAAGTAAACAGTCCTGTAAAAGCTATGTGCCATTTGACGTTTTCACATCTGACGAACAACAGCACGGAACAAACAGGTCTCTGTAGCCGTGATGGATTTGAAAAGAGACAAAACAATTCGATTTTTGTTCAGTTATGAACCTGTGCCCATCCCAAAAAAGCAATTTGAAGACCCAGACTGCCTCGCCCATTGTCTTATATGAGACATTCCCTCTACTTCGGTCAAGTCAGGCTGGAGTGTCGGTAATATTAGCTCCCACTTTATTGAGAGATCCATTAATTGTAGCTTCTGCCGGTGAACCCTGACCTCCCAGACTGACCCTTTAACATCCTGCGGCCCAGATAGCTTCTGTGCCAGTCCCCTCGGCTCTCATGAGTGGCAGACGCTACTTTTGGTGCTAAATAATTAGGCGGCTATGGAAAAGAGGACCAGGGGAAAACTTTATACAAACACTGCAGTAATATACAGCTTCCCTGCTCATATCCATGGGCAGAGTTTCACTGGAGCGAAAATGTATCAGGACATAATTGCATTGCTTTTTTGCAGTTATGATAGAAAATAGTAAAAAATGATGACACTTCTTTCATAGGTGATTTCATAAGACATTTATTTAAACTTTACAAGAGGTAATTTAGGAAGTATCAGGATACCTTCATCCGCCGTCAAGCACCGCACAGAAAGAAGACTTTCTACAAGCCATTGTTAGATGGCTACAACAAACTGCACTCTGCCGTTTTAGACAGCCAACCAAGGCCTAGCTAGGCCGAGTGTTGAAAGCAAATACCTGATTGTATTAGTGTCTCCCTTTAAGCTGTTGTCACCTAGCTGACCGATTATGGGCAATTACCTGCTCTGTCGGAATCCCAGCCGAATAGATTGAATTCGGATTGATTTCTGCCGAGGAAAGAGGTGGGAATTTAAAGCCTTTTTTAATTGGGTATTTGGTGTGTGCTGATCTGAACACCATGGCCTTCCCAGGGGATACTTTATGGGGCAATAATGGCATTGGGCTGCAGTCTCGTCTGCTGACTCCCTCCCAAGGCCATAACCCTGCATTTGCTCTGAGTGCTTTTCTATTATGCATTGATAGTTGAGCATCAATCAATAAGGGGAAACAAAAAACCCAGCGAAACCAACTTCTTAAGTGTAAAACGCCTCTTAATACTGTGCCTTTCAAACAACTTAACCTGGACACTCTCTCACTTCTGCTCCCTCAGCGCTTTGAGGACACTTACAGGTTGCCTGGCGACAAGATGTTTAATTTAGAAGGCTGGGTCTGTGTTGGGGGTAGAAGTGCAAAACCACAACTTCCTGTACTTTCATGAGTCATAACGCAAACTGTTAGGGTATAAATCTAACATACGTTTGATGGAAACAGTAAGTGCCCTATTCGATGAAAACCTGATCATCGGGTTCTCAGTATGGGCCTCATTTTGTTGGTTCCCCATAATGGTCACGCTTAAATAACAATACATTTTGTAATCGCTCTTAGTTAAATGATTGCATTTATATATTTGTGTCTTTGTACCATGTTTTGAAATAAAAGCTTACACAAAATGATGAAATGATCATTCTAAACAGAGGGCATATGATGCCATTGGTGAGGAGAAAAGATATTATTCCACAACAGTCCCCTTTCACATTACCATTACCATTGCCATAGTTCACTAAATCGTGAGGATTCCGGGAAAGAAACTGGCGGAGAACTCCGTCTGCCCTATATTATAGATAAGGAATACAGGAGGATCCGACCTCCCACTCAACCCAACCCCAGTGGAGGAGATAAGAGGGAGACGGTCACAGCTATGAGCAGCCACATAATACACAAGCCCACCTCCACCCGTCTAAATCGCCCATCAGTCCCGGTCCCCACCGGCCTGCCTGTCACCACTAATGCACCTTTTCCTTTAGGACAAACTCCGAGATGCCCAGGACGCCGTAAGGTTATCTGGTGCTTTGTGGGAATTTCTCGGAATTGGCAAGTTCACCTTTCCCTGTGTCCAGATGATAGGAGACGATTGTCAGAGGGATCGATTGGCGATATTGTTGATACGTATACTCTAGCTCTTGGTCCGACATTTGCAACCACAGACTGTGAAAAAGAAATGAAATCGGCGAAATAGCAATGTGGGGATGGTATAACCTGGTTAATGCGGTTTGTTGGGTTGCACCATGATATGATAATCACTGCTTAATAGCTGATAGGCCTATATCCTACAATAAATGTCCACCATTTCCCCAATTTACTACACACTTTACCTTAATTGTTAAACCAAAATGAAACAATTTGTCTAACTAAGTCAAGGTCCCATTGTTAATAGTAAATAATACATCATGGTTATTGATTGGTGGGGTTGAGCTCATTCACTGGGCTCCACCTAAAGACTGGATCTTATTGGAGTTAATTTACACAGGCCTCAGTGGACTGTAGTAGTGAAAGCGTCAGAGAGATCTTCAGGAAGAATTGTTGAGAAGGTCTGATCAGGGAGAGGGATAAGCCTGCTCTTAGATGGTTTCTAGATTGACTCTACTGTATGACTTAGAAGGCATACAGTAGTAATGCATTCATACTGTAACTTCACTGATGTGGAGTCAGTTTGAACTTGTTTAACATCCCTGCTACAGTATAAACATTCTGAGTGCTCTTTTCCTTCATCTGCCATTGATTGAATTGGGGCCATGGTTCAGTTTGTGGGATGTAACATCATCACGTCCTAGTGGCCTGTTGTGATGTCACCCACCTGTCACTCTATAGAAATGGGTGAGAATTACAGCTTGCACAAAGAACTGTAAAAAAAATATAAACAAAGAACAAACCGTTTCTTTTATGTATCAACGTGTCAACCAATAGTTGAGGAAGTTGTATAATTCTACCATCAATACAAACAGAAATGTCCCCATCAACCCTGCTCCTGGAGAACTAAAGAAGTAGAGGGAGGTGCCCTGGTGAAGCAACAAGGCCCTCCAAACTACTTTGGTTACACAAACTTTGTTTACAGCCTCAATACATCAGTGCCCCGAGCCCTCTCCACTCCGTCTACCATCTGCTCGTGAAGAATCTGTTTCACTCGATGAGCCAAGCCCAGCCTTTATTGGTCCTAATGGCACTATCAGCTGAGCCGCCAAACCCAATTACTGCTTAAAAAGGGAGGCCACCCCAGCTAATCATGGCCGCCTAACCTGATTTCCCTGTGATGAAGAGAGGGGATAAAGAGCAGTTAATGGAGGGAGAATGATCTCACAAATACAAAAACTCAATTCATTTCTCCAGGAGAGCAATCTGTCCGATTCAGCCATAATGGAGTGGAGTTTCATTAGACCCCAGGCCTTAGTAGTAACGCCGACGTCCCCTTATCAACCAAATGACAAAAATATTTTCGACATCAAACAAGCCCCTTTCATAAGTGCCATGTTGGAAGGATAATAGAGAAAACATTTGCAAGAATCACATTCAATCCACCCCTAGATGGCCAATAAGAAACTGTTTTCAGCAACTATTGATAGGCTATTCCACAGAACCTATTCCACAGAAACCCTTCCACAGGTTTCTCATTCTTCACACAAGGAATTTATACTTTTTGACACAATTCATGCTAACAATCAGCAACAAAGGAATCATATAATCTCAAGCGACATGTCAATGGTCCTATCTGCTGGCTTACCTAATGTCATATGACTTATCATTGCATCGTACTTAGAATGCATCATCTTTTCTTTAGCTACACCCCCCCCCAGTGTAAGATGGTGAATTACGCCACATTTGTCGAAGCACCCTACATAACAACCTGTTATCTCATCATTTTAAGCAGAATATAGCTCATTTGCTTATACAGGATTTATAGAAGCATTATGAAGGCTTTACTCCATTCAAATTCAAAGTGCTTTTATCATTCATCATTTATCAAGTATTGCAACCTTGGCATGACCAAAATGGAGTCACGGGCTGCTTATAAATAGGCCTAACTGACATCACTGCCCCTTACCTGAGGGAGAATTCAAAAGTAATAGACAACCCAATAGTTTTACCACACAGTAAATTGTTCACTAGTTCCTGTATGCAGGGTCAGCAGCAGGAAGTTGTCTTGGACATTCAAGGGTTATCAAGGGAGCGTTTTAGGGATATGTAAATACATCTAACTTCTTATGGACATTTTTGTTAAAGATAGAATCCTTAATTGAAAAAGTAACAAAGCAGACACCCTGCCTCTGTTTTGGTATAACGCTGATGGATGGGCTTGGAGAAATGTAACCACTCTCAAATTCATAGACAGAGCTATGGATGCAAGGACTGACCATCCATAACATCAAAATGATAGTTTTAACCATGGTTTGAGGCTACATGTATACAGTGTTTGTTTAAATGTACTTTGTTTACCAACATTGAAGCAAAGCAAGCTTAAATGTTGGGTTCTTATGGGATACGACAGCTGAACTAAGCTCATGAGAAATGTAGTCTTCAAGAAGCAATGGGTATATATCATTATTTTATATGTCAAAAAATTGATGTAGCAACTAAGGATTCCAGCTTTAAATGATGGTGACTCTTTTATTCTGAATGCAATTCTGCAACTTGTGTTGGACTAATTGCACTTGGTCTATGAAACTGCACTTACCCTGTCTATTTGCTTGTAAATATCCTTTGCTATTTATTTGTCATTTTTATATGTGATATCTTTTATGACTGCTACAAGATGAATATGCCTCTCTGAGCACATTAAAGTTTTCTGAATCTGAGTACTGAAGGGCCGACACACAGCAGCAGCACGCACGCACGCACGCACGCACGCACGCACGCACGCACGCACGCACGCACGCACGCACGCACGCACGCACGCACGCACGCACGCACGCACGCACGCACGCACGCACGCACGCACGCACGCACGCACGCACGCACGCACGCACGCACGCACGCACGCACGCACGCACGCACACACACACACACACACACACACACACACACACACACACACACACACACACACACACACACACACACACACACACACACACACACACACACACACACACACACACACACACAGATATGATCCAGAGGGCACTGGTTGGCTAGGGCAGAGGGCCACAACCAGGGTCTGCAGACGGACATTAGGCCAAGCCCGAGTTAAAATCCTATTAGTTTGAGTTGGGAATCGGATTATCGTAGTCGAGAATCACTCGTCTGGCAACTAGGGTCTAATTTACGCCAATCAACGGCAATTATTGAGGGGAAGGGAGCTCCTATTAGAGAGCATCATCCACTTAGTCTAATGAATGGGATAGATTCAATCTCTGCTGTGGAGACGGAGCATTGGGGAGCTGCAGCTGGGGGCGATTGCTCCAGGCTGGAGAGCCAGTGCTGTTATTTATCAACGAGGGGGTGCTGTCAGGGCAAACATGAGCTAGGAAGAGGGCCTTCTAGAGTAGGGGGCATTGCAGAGGCTAATGGCATATTTTTGTATTTCTCTGGTAGAAATGTTTTACTCCTGGTCTATGTGGTGATGCGTCAAGGCAAAATGAAGATGAATTAGCAAAAACAATTCACAACCATGACAACATGTCATGTCATGATTTGACTCCAAAAGACAAAAGTCAACCAAATGCAAAATTGCAGGTTGTCAATTACTCTGCTGTCCACAGTGAATTGGTGCATTCTTACAAGCTGTATTGAAAACAGAGTGGTCAAAAAGGTAGTCATTTAATATTGGTTAAATACTGCCCTCTAGTGTCAAAGTTGCAAATAGTATGTCTAAAAAGCTCTATAAAAAACAACAGGCCTACTATTTTAACCAGTAGTAACACAAGATAATCAATAACTTGTCATGAATGTGAAATTTTGTTAATCATGTCAATAAAATGTATTTTTCTGAAATGGAAAATTTTAAAATCATATTGGCAGACACAATCTTGCAATGATGCCCACCCAATTAATCAATTAGCCACAGCTGGAATATATGACTAGAGATGAGCATTAGTTTTTCGTGGGTCAAAATGTTTCCATGATGCTACTATTTTTTTTCAGGCTGCTAGTTAAAAGCTAACTCAGAGATATTTGAGGCCATCTTATACCCTGAAACCAGCTGCAAACACCTTCAAATGACCCTTTCTCAAATACCAACCCAAATAGAGGGTGTACTCTTTATACCATGGCATTGTTGAATACTCATTTCTTATTGTCTTGAAGGGCATTCTAGAGTGTGCATTATTTCCCTTTATACCGGGTAGTTTGGATACTGGAAGCTGATTGGTGAAAACAGGATTCAGCCGTGTGTACCATGACGATGACGTTTTCACCTTGATATCATTGCGCCTTTTCACCTTGATAAAATGGCTACATCGACAATAGTTTGACATGCCCATGTAGAAGTTTAGATGAAATTGAGAGAAACTGAAACAAAAAGAACACAGTGAAACAAACAAAGTGGGCATTTATACCTGCTTCACTGACTGGTGTGCGGAAAAAGGGATTACAAAATCATCTCAAAAATAGAACATGTAAGAATGAACTATAGCCATTGAATTCTACCGTGCAAATGTACCATACGTTATAGGGAAATAATGCGCGCTCTAGATGCCATTCAGAAAGAAGTATTCAGCAATACCATGGTATAACGGCCATATACCACACCCCCACAGGCCTTATTGCTTAAATACACAAGGTATATTTGTGTAGCCTTACTTTTGTTATGACTTTTATTTTGGTGTAATGTATTATGGCACTGATTTTGTACCCTGGATACTGCAATATTATTCCCAGGGGCACCTGCGCATGTAGGGAGAGGATGGAAAGAAACGAGAGAAGCAGAGTGAATCTGCTTGACTGCTTGGCCGCATCTCCTTGTCCAGGATACATGAATCCACAAGTAATAGTTATCATTGTAACCCGTGGTTTATTTGTTTCTGTTGAACCCACAAGTCCTCCGGTGGAGATAGTGTTAAATACCTACAACAAGTGTAACGATTGTCGTCTGGAGAAGGAGAAGAGGACCAAGGTGCAGCGTGGTAAGTATTCATAATACGTTTAATAAATATGAACACTCGAACAAAAACAACAAACGAACAGTTCTGCAAGGTGCAACAAAACACTAAACAGAAAATAACCACCCACAACTAACAGTGGGAATACAGGCTACCTAAGTATGGTTCTCAATCAGAGACAACAAATGACAGCTGCCTCTGATTGGGAACCATACCAGGCCAAAACATAGAAATACAAAACCTAGACATACAAACATAGAATGCCCACCCACATCACACCCTGACCAAACAAAAAATAGAAACATACAAAGCAATCTACGGTCAGGGCGTGACAACAAGAAATAAGGGTTACAGACTGGTGACAGCAGTAATTGTCTAGGTGAAGTTAGCATAGCCTTCTCTCTAACCAAGGGCAGCATCAACAGTGATTGTATAATCAGACCATCCACGTTAGCTAGTGATGAGTGGACATTAGAAATAGATCACCAAGACTTTGTTTCAACCAAAAAATGTTGTTGTCAAGTAGTGAACACGTGCAGTATATTAACCATAGAGGAAGCCAACAATGACAAGCTACCAGCTAACAATGACAATCAACCACAAGGTGGGAATGGCGATCAGCATGTGGAGGGACAATTTTTATTTTTATTGGTATACAATTGGTAGTTACAGTCTTGTCCCATTGCTGCAAGTCCCGTATTACACCACCCGGGTAACCCACTATAGAGTTTAACCCCCCCCCCCACTATAGAGTTGAACCCCTCACTTCCCCAAGCTATGCAGGGTGACTACAAGGAGGCTGTAACTAAACTGAATTAGTATTTTGAAGGAAGGAATTTTTGTGTCACTTTGCAAACATTCATCAATGCCAGACAGCGTAAGCTCAGAGAACCCCTAGAGGTATATGCTGCACTAATAACTAGATGTGTTAGAGGCATTCCCAGACCACGGCCAGTCAGCAAGGGAAACAGAATGTTTCACCCAGTGTTGCTATCAAAATGTTATGAACATGGAGCTACTACCTTAGAGATGGCCTTGGCTGTGGCATGCAAGTGACTGGCTGTGGCGACCAACTTGAGTCGAGGTGCAATCAAAAAATGAGATAATAATTGAAAAGGAAAATGCACGCACAGGCTACCATGTTGAGCAGCGTTGAGCGTTTTCATTTTGAATGCATATTGATTACCCATTGATTTGCCTCTGCCTGCAAATTGGCCTCCTAAAAGGTACTCTTATCAGTGGAGGCTCCTCAGTGGAGGAAGGGGAGGAGCATCCTCAGTGAATTTCATAAAAAAATATATATTTTTTGAATACTAAATATAATCACATTTTTACCAAATAATTGATTAAAACACTATTTTGCAATGGAGGTCTACAGTAGCCTCAACAGCACTCTGTAGGGTAGCGCCAATGTGTAGCCGGAGGACAGCTAGCTTCCATCCTCCTCTGGGTACATTGACAAAACCAAAACCAAGGAGGCTCATGGTTCTCACCCCTTTCCATAGACTTACACAGTAATGATGACAACATCCAGAGGACATCCTCCACCCTCTCAGAGCTCTTGCAGCATGAACTGACATGTTGTCCAGAACGAATCTAGTACTGAAAGCATAAGTTACAGCTAGCTAGCACTGCAGTGCATAACATGTGGTGAGTAGTTGACTCAAAGAGAGAGAAAGACAATAGTTGAACAGTTTTGAACAAATTAATTTCTTCTTAAATGAAGGAGAAGCAAGAGAGAGAGAGAGAGATTTCATATTTCACTGTCCATATGTCATTGTCTCTCACCTCAACATTTTCTCTCGACCTGTGTGCACCTACGTTGTAAACTTTCATTCATAGGCTAGGTTGCAGCAACCTCATGGTGGGTATAGGGACAATTTGACTATCATGTAGTAGTAGCCTAAACCTATCGATGTTACATTGAACTGGGTGAATGGAATATGAATGACAGTCATCCAATATGCTGTAATAGAAATAAGGCCATGCTCATGAAAAATAATTTGTCCTCCCTCATCTTAAACGTCACTGACCGCCACTGTCTTCAGTCCTAAATGCAAAACGTGGGGAGTCTTCTTCTGACGACATTAGTTTTGGAAAAAAGTCTAGAAGCAAACAATCAAACTTTACTCGGAGTGGTGATGGTTGGGCTGAGTGCTGAGGAAGGGCAAGATGAGTTGTGAGGGGAGCATGGAGGTGAGGAGGAGCATAAAGTGATTCTGAAGTTTAGGCAGGAAGGAGGAGTTGGGGCAATGGGTCTAAGTTTGACGGCTGTAACAAAAGAGTTGATTGGGGAAGTTGTTAATGCTAGGTTGTTAAGAGATGCGAGCTCGTCGGTGTTCTGTAAGGACATGACGCAGAGGGCAAAAGCTCTCAGTGAAACAAATAGTGCAGTGTTAGGTGGTGTCAAGCAGCTGAACTGATCTAGCAGGGAAGCAGTGGATTAAAGGGGTGATAACAGGAGTGCCTGTGAGTATTAGCATCAAAGACAACTTGAGAGGAGGCATTCTAGTGAATGTTCAAAGATTGCAAGCAACAGTGGATGGAGTTAGGGTAGATAGCCCTTCTTCTATGCTACACTTCAAGGGTAGGGTACTGCCAAATAAAGTTATCATAGGATTTATTAGTTATTAAGTGAGGGCTTATGTACCGAAGCCTTTAAGATGTAACTGCCAATGGTTTGAACATGTGGCAACAGTCTGTTAAGAGAAAATGAGGTGTGCCAGTTGTGTATGGGAGCATGAGTATGGGAATTGTGGGGATGGTGTACAACCAAAGTGCTGCAGCTGTGGGGGAGCTCATGGTGTGGCATATGGTGGATGTGAGGCGATGAAGGAAGCAGTGGAGGTACAACAAGTGAGAAGGGTGTCATATGCTGAGACAGAAATGGTGGTCCAGGGAGATACAGGTTCAAGGGAGAGATGAGCAGGAGCATCTAGACCGGGGATTACGGGTCAAGTGGGCGGCAATATGGTATACATTTATGAGAGAAAGCTGGTGACGTTCATAGTAGGAGCTATCAATAGCACAGCTAAAACAGAGAGGATTCAGCTAATAGTGAAAGTGGCTGGTAGACGTCTGAGTATGACAGGGTTGACATGGGAAGACGTTCGGGATTACCTCAATCAGCCATGTGGAGTCATGTATTACTGGATCTTAGTTATGGTGGTAATACTACAGTGGAATGCTCGAAGCCTGTTGGCTAATGGGCAGGAGTTCAAGCAGTTCATTGTGGATATGCCAGCTAAACCTGATGTGATTTGTGTGCAAGAAACATGACTCAAACCAACTTTGGAGTTTATCATACAGGGTTTTAAAGGGGTTCGTAGGGACAGATGAAGGGGGAAGGGTGAGATGTGCCACCTTCAAAAAGCAAGGACTTCCTTACAGGATGCTAGGCAACGGTATTGAACAAGAATATGTGGTGGAGGAGGTGTGGCTTAGAGGAGGGTGCTACTGGTAGTGAACTACTATAATCCTTGTCAGATATCCTCTTGGAAATAGGGGGCGCTGTTTTCACTTTGGGAAAAAATCGTGCCCAAATTAAACGGCCTCGTACTCTGTTCTAGATCATACAATATGCATATTATTATTACTATTGGATAGAAAACACACTGAAGTTTCTAAAACTGTTTGAATTATATCTGTGAGTAAAACAGAACTCATTTGGCAGCAAACTTCCAAACAGGAAGTGAAAATTCTGAAAATGGGGCTCTGTGTCAGGGCCTGCCTATTCAATTGCCTTATATTTATGGATCTGTATGCACTTCATACGCCTTCCACTAGATGTCAACAGGCAGTAGAATGTTGAATGGGGTGTCTAGCTTGATGTGAGACCGAATGAGAGCTTTTGGAGTGACAGGTCCACCCTATTGGCAGTATTCAACTGCGCACCAGGGAACCCCACATTGTCTTCTGAAATGCGTTAGGTACACACGACGAAATGCTCCGGCTCGGACTTTATTGGATACATATGACAAAAACATCATAAAGATGGATTTTCAACCGAGTTTGACCAGTTTATTCTACGTTTATTGTAAATTTTGGAATTCTTCGTTCCATGCGCCAAGAGTTCTTGGACATGTGCGCTCCACAATGCTAGCCAAAGTTGCTAATTCGACAGAAGAAATGGACATTCTAAAACAAAACAACGATTTATTGTGGAACTAGGACTCCTTGCACTACATTCTGATGGAAGATCATCAAAGGTAAGAGAATATTTATGATGTTATTTCGTATTTTTGTGGTTTATGTTGGCTCCAACAAGGCGGAGAATTGATGGGCGCTGTCTCACAATATTGCATGCTGTACTTTGTACTAAAGTTATTTTTTTTAAATCTAACACAGCGGTTGCATTAAGAACCAGTGTATCTTTCATTTACTGTACAACATGTATTTTTTAGTAAAGTTTATGATGAGTTTTTCCGGACAATTTGGTGCACTATGGCTACGTATTCACAATGTAAAACCACGAGTTGTAGCTCTAAACATAAATGTATTGTATAACATGATGTTATAAGACTGTCATCTGATGAAGTTGTTCAAAGGTTAGTGATTAATTTTATCTCTATTTGTGGGTTTTGTGAAAGCTATGTTGGCGGTGAATAAATGGCGTTGTGTGTTTGGCTATTGTGGTGAGCTAATATAAATATATATTGTGTTTTCGCTGTACAACATTTTAAAAATCGGAAATGATGGCTGGATTCACAAGATGTTTATCTTTCATTTGCTGTATTGGACTTGTGATTTCATGAAATTATATTATATGATATCCCTGTGGCGCTAGGCTAGGCTATGCTAGTCAGCTTTTTTGATGAGGATGATCCCGGATCCGGGATGGGTAGTCCAGAAAGGATATTGGACCTGGTAGTGCTGGAGAGGCTGGAGGGCCAGGATAGAATTAAGGTAATGGCATTGGGATTTTAATGATTGTCCAAGTGCATAGCTCATCAAATTTGTCAGAGGAGGGGCTGAGGGGGAGCGAGAGAACGAGAGAGGAGCACCCTGGAGTGCTGGATAGAAGGGAGGAAGAAAATTATGTGTTGAATGCACCATTTACCATGGCAGAGATGAAAAGGGCAATAGACAAGACTTGGTTAACTTCACTTGGGAAAGATGAGGTGTGCTAAATTATGTTGGCCCATCTTAGTGATGAGGCACTGGATCAATCAATCAATCAAGTTTATTTTATATAGCCCTTCGTACATCAGCTAATATCTCGAAGTGCTGTACAGAAACCCAGCCTAAAACCCCAAACAGCTAGTAATGCAGGTGTAGAAGCACGGTGGCTAGGAAAAACTCCCTAGAAAGGCCAAAACCTAGGAAGAAACCTAGAGAGGAACCAGGCTATGAGGGGTGGCCAGTCCTCTTCTGGCTGTGCCGGGTGGAGATTATAACAGAACTATGCCAAGATGTTCAAAAATGTTCATAAGTGACAAGCATGGTCAAATAATAATCATGAATAATTTTCAGTTGGCTTTTCATAGCCGATCATTAAGAGTTGAAAAACAACAGGTCTGGGACAGGTGGCGGTTCCATAACCGCAGGCAGAACAGTTGAAACTGGAATAGCAGCAAGGCCAGGCGGACTGGGGACAGCAAGGAGTCACCACGCCCGGTAGTCCCGACGTATGGTCCTAGGGCTCAGGTCCTCCGAGAGAAAGAAAGAGAGAAGGAGAAAATTAGAGAGAGCCAAGATTTTCAAAATGTTCATAAATGACAAGCATGGTCAAATAATAATCAGGAATAAATCTCAGTTGGCTTTTCATAGCCGATCATTAAGAGTTGAAAACAGCAGGTCTGGGACAGGTAGGGGTTCCGTAACCGCAGGCAGAACAGTTGAGACTGGAATAGCAGCAAGGCCAGGCGGACTGGGGACAGCAAGGAGTCATCATGCCCGGTAGTCCTGACGTATGGTCCTAGGGCTCAGGTTCTCAGAGAGAGAGAAAGAAAGAGAGAACGAGAGAATTAGAGAGAGCATACTTAAATTCACACAGGACACTGGATAAGACAGGAGAAGTACTCCAGGTATAACCAACTGACCCTAGCCCCCCGACACAAACTACTGCAGCATAAATACTGGAGGCTGAGACAGGAGCGGTCAGGAGACACTGTGGCCCCATCCGAAGATACCCCCGGACAGGGCCAAATAGGAAGGATATAACCCCACCCACTTTGCCAAAGCACAGCCCCCGCACCACTAGAGGGATATCTTCAACCACCAACTTACAATCCTGAGACAAGGCCGAGTATAGCCAACAAAGATCTCCACCACAGCACAAACCAAGGGGGGGCGCCAACCCAGACAGGAAAATCACGTCAGTAACTCAACCCACTCAAGTGACGCACCCCTCCTAGGGACGGCATGAAAGAGCACCAGTAAGCCAGTGACTCAGCCCCTGTAATAGGGTTAGAGGCAGAGAATCCCAGTGGAGAGAGGGGAACCGGCCAGGCAGAGACAGCAAGGGCGGTTCGTTGCTCCAGAGCCTTTCCGTTCACCTTCACACTCCTGGGCCAGACTACACTCAATCATATGACCTACTGAAGAGATAAGTCTTCAGTAAAGACTTAAAGGTTGAGACCGAGTCTGCGTCTCTCACATGGGTAGGCAGACTGTTCCATAAAAATGGAGATCTATAGGAGAAAGCCCTGCCTCCCGCTGTTTGCTTAGAAATTCTAGGGACAATTAGGAGGCCTGCGTCTTGTGACCGTAGCGTACGTATTGGTATGTACGGCAGGACCAACTCGGAAAGATAGGTAGGAGCAAGCCCATGTAACGCTTTATAGGTTAACAGTAAAACCTTGAAATCAGCCCTTGCCTTAACAGGAAGCCAGTGTAGGGAAGCTAGCACTGGAGTAATATGATCAAATTTCTTGGTTCTAGTCAGGATTCTAGCAGCCGTATTTAGCACTAACTGAAGTTTATTTAGTGCTTTATCCGGGTAGCCGGAAAGTAGAGCATTGCAGTAGTCTAACCTAGAAGTAACAAATGCATGGATTAATTTTTCTGCATCATTTTTGGACAGAAAATTTCTGATTTTTGCAATGTTACGTAGATGGAAAAAAGCTGTCCTTGAAACAGTCTTGATATGTTCGTCAAAAGAGAGATCAGGGTCAAGAGTAACGCCGAGGTCCTTCACAGTTTTATTTGAGACGACTTTACAACCATCAAGATGAATTGTCAGATTTAACAGAAGATCTCTTTGTTTCTTGGGACCTAGAACAAGCATCTCTGTTTTGTCCGAGTTTAAAAGTAGAAAGTTTTCAGCCATCCACTTCCTTATGTCTGAAACACAGGCTTCTAGCGAGGGCAATTTTGGGGCTTCACCATGTTTCATTGAAATGTACAGCTGTGTGTCATCCGCATAGCAGTGAAAGTTAACATTATGTTTTCGAATAACATCCCCAAGAGGTAAAATATATAGTGAAAACAATAGTGGTCCTAAAACGGAACCTTGAGGAACACCGAAATGCACAGTTGATTTGTCAGAGGACAAACCATTCACAGAGACAAACTGATATCTTTCCGACAGGTAAGATCTAAACCAGGCCAGAACTGGTCCGTGTAGACCAATTTGGGTTTCCAGTCTCTCCAAAAGAATGTGGTGATCGATGGTGTCAAAGGCAGCACTAAGGTCTAGTAGCACGAGGACAGATGCAGAGCCTCGGTCTGACGCCATTAAAAGGTCATTTACCACCTTCACAAGTGCAGTCTCAGTGCTATGATGGGGTCTAAAACCAGACTGAAGCATTTCGTATACATTGTTTGTCTTCAGAAAGGCAGTGAGTTGCTGCGCAACAGCTTTTTCTAAAATTTTTGAGAGGAATGGAAGATTCGATATAGGCCGATAGTTTTTTATATTTTCCGGGTCAAGGTTTGGCTTTTTCAAGAGAGGCTTTATCACTGCCACTTTTAGTGAGTTTGGTACACATCCGGTGGATAGAGAGCTGTTTATTATGTTCAACATAGGAGGGCCAAGCACAGGAAGCAGCTCTTTCAGCAGTTTAGTAGGAATAGGATCCAGTATGCAGCTTGAAGGTTTAGAGGCCATGATCATTTTCATCATTGTGTCAAGAGATATAGTACTAAAACACTTAAGTGTCTCTCCCGATCCCAGGCCCTGGCAGAGCTGTGCAGATCCAGGACAGCTAAGCCCTGGAGGAATACGCAGATTCAAAGAGGAGTCCGTAATTTGCTTTCTAATGGTCATGATCTTTTCCTCAAAGAAGTTCATGAATTTATTACTGCTGAAGTGAAAGCCATCCTCTCTTGGGGAATGCTGCTTTTTAGTTAGCTTTGCAACAGTATCAAAAATAAATTTTGGATTGTTCTTATTTTCCTCGATTAAGTTGGAAAAGTAGGATGATCGAGCAGCAGTGAGGGCTCTTCGGTACTGCACGGTACTGTCTTTCCAAGCTAGTCGGAAGACTTCCAGTTTGGTGTGGCGCCATTTCCGTTCCAATTTCCTGGAAGCTTGCTTCAAAGCTCGGGTATTTTCTGTATACCAGGGAGCTAGTTTCTTATGACAAATGTTTTTCGTTTTTAGGGGTGCAACTGCATCTAGGGTATTGCGCAAGGTTAAATTGAGTTCCTCAGTTAAGTGGTTAACTGATTTTTGTCCTCTGACGTCCTTGGGTAGGCAGAAGGAGTCTGGAAGGGCATCAAGGAATTTTTGTGTTGTCTGAGAATTTATAGCACGACTTTTGATGCTCCTTGGTTGGGGTCTGAGCAGATTATTTGTTGCGATTGCAAACGTAATAAAATGGTGGTCCGATAGTCCAGGATTATGTGGAAAAACATTAAGATCTACAACATTTATTCCATGGGACAAAACTAGGTCCAGAGTATGACTGTGGCAGTGAGTAGGTCCAGAGACATGTTGGACAAAACCCACTGAGTCGATGATGGCTCCGAAAGACTTTTGGAGTGGGTCTGTGGACTTCTCCATATGAATATTAAAATCACCAAAAATTAGAATATGATCTGCTATGACTACAAGGTCTGATAGGAATTCAGGGAACTCAGAGAGGAACGCTGTATATGGCCCAGGAGGCCTGTAAACAGTAGCTATAAAAAGTGATTGAGTAGGCTGCATAGATTTCATGACTAGAAGCTCAAAAGACGAAAACGTCATTTTTTTTTTTGTAAATTGAAATTTGCTATCGTAAATGTTAGCAACACCTCCGCCTTTGCGGGATGCACGGGGGATATGGTCACTAGTGTAACCAGGAGGTGAGGCCTCATTTAACACAGTAAATTCATCAGGCTTAAGCCATGTTTCAGTCAGGCCAATCACATCAAGATTATGATCAGTGATTAGTTCATTGACTATGACTGCCTTTGAAGTGAGGGATCTAACATTAAGTAACCCTATTTTGAGATGTGAGGTATCATGATCTCTTTCAATAATGGCAGGAATGGAGGAGGTCTTTATCCTAATAAGATTGCTAAGGCGAACACCGCCATGTTTAGTTTTGCCCAACCTAGGTCGAGGCACAGACACAGTCTCAATGGGTATGGCTGAGCTGACTACACTGACTGTGCTATTGGCAGACTCCACTAAGCTGGCAGGTTGGCTAACAGCCTGCTGCCTGGCCTGCACCCTATTTCATTGTGGGGCTAGAGGAGTTAGAGCCCTATCTATGTTGGTAGATAATATGAGAGCACCCCTCCAGCTAGGATGGAGTCCGTCACTCCTCAGCAGGTCAGGCTTGGTCCTGTTTGTAGGTGAGTCCCAGAAAGAGGGCCAATTATCTACAAATTCTATCTTTTGGGAGGGGCAGAAAACAGTTTTCAACCAGCGATTGAGTGCTGAGACTCTGCTGTAGAGCTCGTCACTCCCCCTAACTGGGAGGGGGCCAGAGACAATTACTCGATGCCGACACATCTTTCTAGCTGATTTACACGCTGAAGCTATGTTGCACTTGGTGACCTCTGACTGTTTCATCCTAACATCGTTGGTGCCGACGTGGATAACAATATCTCTATACTCTCTACACTCGCCAGATTTAGCTTTAGCCAGCACCATCTTTAGATTAGCCTTAACGTCGGTAGCCCTGCCCCCTGGTAAACAGTGTATGATCGCTGGGTGATTCGTTTTAAGTCTAATACTGCGGGTAATGGAGTCGCCAATGACTAGGGTTTTCAATTTGTCAGAGCTAATGGTTGGAGCCTTCGGCGTCTCAGACCCCGTAGCGGGAGGAGTAGAGACAAGAGAAGACTCAGCCTCAGACTCCGACTCGCTACATAATGGGGAAAACCGGTTGAAAGTTTCTGTCGGCTGAATGAGCTTACACCAGTTGAGCATTCCTACAGCATTTCCCTCCAGAAGCCATGAGAAAGTTGTCCGGCTGCGGGGACTGTGCGGGGGGGTTTATACTAACGTTACTATCTGTACTTACTGGTGGCACAGACGCTGTTTCTTCCTTTCCTACACTGAAATTACCCTTGCCTAACGATTGCGTCTGAAGCTGGGCTTGCAGCACAGCTATCCTCGCCATAAGGCGATCGTTCTCCTGTATATTATGAGTACAGCGACTGCAATTAGAAGACATCATGTTAATGTTACTACTTAGCTTCGGCTGTTGAAGGTGCTGACGAACAATGTCCAGATAAAGCGTCCGGAGTGAAAAAGTTGAATGAGGGAAAAAAAAGTTGCGATGGAAAAACAAAAAATATAAATGGTAATTAAAAAGAAAAAAAACAAAACGTAAAGTTGTCAGCTAGCAAAGTAAAGTTGGCAGCAAAACGCACAGCAACAAAACGCACAGCAACACGTCTGCAAATTCAACAGGAAGTGACGTCGACGAGGTATTGGTGTTGTACAACAGTGTGGGAGGACGGGAAACTACCAGGTAGCTGGAAGGAGGCAATAATTGCACCAATCTGGAAGCCAGGGAAGGACCCAACAAGGCCACAAGCTATCGGCCAATAGCTTTTATACATCACATGTACAGTTGAAGTTGGAAGTTTACATACACCTTAGCCAAATACATTTAAACTCTGTTTTTCACAATTCCTGACATTTAATCCTAGTAAACATTCCCTGTCTTAGGTCAGTTAGGATCACCACTTTATTTTAAGAATGTGAAATGTCAGAATAATAGTAGAGAGAATGATTTATTTGAGCTTTTATTTCCTTCATCATATTCCCAGTCGGTCAGAAGTTTACATACTCTCCATTAGTATTTGGTAGCTTTGCCTTTAAATTGTTTAACTTGAGTCAAACGTTTCGGGTAGCCTTCCACAAGCTTCCCACAATAAGTTGGGTGAATTTTGGCCCATTCCTCCTGACAGAGCTTGTGTAACTGAGTCAGGTTTGTAAGGCCTTCTTGCTCGCACACGTTTTTTCAGTTCTGCCCACACATTTTCTATGGGATTGAGGTCAGGGCTTTGTGATGGCCACTCCAATATTTTGACTTTGTTGTCCTTAAGCCATTTTGCCACAACTTTGGAAGTATGCTTGGGGTCATTGTCCATTTGGAAGACCCATTTGCGACCAAGCTTTAACTTCATGACTGATGTCTTGAGATGTTGCTTCAATATATCCACATAATTTTCCTCCCTCATGTTGCCATCTATTTTGTGAAGTGCACCAGTCCCTCCTGTCACGTCTGCTCCCGCTCTCCCCCCCCCCTGGCGCTTGAGGGCGCCAGAATGCCTTGCATCACTCACTCCTGCCATCCATCACGTACACCTGCCTTTCCTCGTCACGCGCATCAGCGTTATTGGACTCACCTGGACTCTCTTATCACCTGTTCATTTTCTCCCCTATATGTGTCAGTTCCCCAGCTCTGTTCCCCGCTTCTGCATTGATTGTTTTCTGTTTGCTAACGCTGTTTATGTCTCGTTCCATGTCCGTTATTTATTAAATGTTACTCCCCGTACCTGCTTCGTCTCTCCAGCGTCATCCTTGTGACAGAATGCAGAAGCCATCAAACGAAGCATCGGGGAGTACTGGCGTTCTGGTTGGTATAGTGGCATCGGCTCTGGGTCACCACCGATGGAACCGGGGGTGCATAGCCTGCTTGTCGGGCTTCCACGCCCTAGCAGGTTCGAGAGGTTTCCTTGCCCCGGTTGGCTCGGATGGCGCCCATCCCACGTCGGGCCTCAGCTGGATCGTCAGTTCTTGTCTGCCCAGCCGGTCCAGGAGTTTTTTGTTTGTTTGTTTTTTGTTTTGTCGGTGACGTCGGGGGTGGATTCTGCCGCCGATGGAACCGGGGGTGCCTAAGCCAGCCCGTCGAGCTTTCATGCCCTGGCTGGCTCGAGAGGTTTCATTGCCTCGGTTGGCTCGGTGGCTTCCCATCCCACGTCACACTCCACCGGATCATCGGGTTTCCTCAGCGGGATCGACAGGCGTCTTGACTCAGCCGGATCGTCAGGCTCCCATGCCTCAGCCGGCTCGCCAGGCTCTCACGCTCCTGCCGGTTCGTCGGGCTTCCACGCCTCAACCGGCTTGCCCAGCGCCCATGTCTCGGCCGGTTCGCCCAGGTGGGACGCCGGGTGGCGCCCCTAGAGGGGGGGTACTGTCACGTCTGCTCCCGCTCTTCCCCCCCCCTGGCGCTTGAGGGCGCCAGAATGCCTTGCATCACTCACTCCTGCCATCCATCACGTACACCTGCCTTTCCTCGTCACGCGCATCAGCGTTATTGGACTCACCTGGACTCTCTTATCACCTGTTCATTTTCTCCCCTATATGTGTCAGTTCCCCAGCTCTGTTCCCCGCTTCTGCATTGATTGTTTTCTGTTTGCTAACGCTGTTTATGTCTCGTTCCATGTCCGTTATTTATTAAATGTTACTCCCCGTACCTGCTTCGTCTCTCCAGCGTCATCCTTGTGACACCTCCTGCATCAAAGCACCCCGACAACATGATGCTGCCACCCCCGTGCTTCACGGTTGGGATGGTGTTCTTCGGCTTGCAAGCCTCCCCCATTTTCCTACAAACATAACAATGGTCATTATAGCCAAACAGTTCTATTTTTGTTTCATCAGACCAGAGGACATTTCTCCAAAAAGTATGATCATTGTGGTCTTTTTTTATGTGGAGAAGGCGTATGATATGATGCGGAAGAAGGGGTTGTTAATCAAGCTTGATATTATGGGGGTAGGAGGAAGAACGTACAACTGGATAATGGATTTCCTGTTTGGAAGGTCTATCCAGGTGAGGGTGGGGAAGTCTCTATCTGGCAGCTACCTGGTGGCTAACGGGAACACCGCTGGGGAGCGTGATTAGTCCTCTGTTGTTCTCAATCATGGTCATTGATGTTTACTCTCATGTACGGACGGATATTGGGAGGTTGTTATTTGCAGATGATGGGGTCTTATGGAACAGGGGAAGAAATGTGCCATACTAAGTCAGGAAGGTACCAGAAGCAATTTATGAGGTAAAGCCGTGGGCATTAATGTGGGGATTCAGGTTCTCTGTAGAGAACTCAGACTGTTCTTTACTAGGAGGAAGGTGGGAGATGAGGTTTGCTTGAGGTAATATGGGAGAAACTTGTAGAGGGTGGGGGCCTTCAGGTTCCTTGGGATATACTTTGACACTAGACTGACCTGGGCAAAACAAATTGAGAGAGTGATGGGAAAGTGTAAGAAGGTAGTAAATGTGATGCGCTGTCTGATGGGGAAGGAGTGGGGGGCTGGGCATTCCTCATTGAGGACCATGTATGTTGCATTGATCCGATCTGTAATAGACTATGGCAATATAGCATATGGTTCGGCAGCCCGGACCTCATTGGAAAGGCTTGATGTCATACAGGGGCAAGGACATTTCAGAGCTCCCCAGTGTCTGCACTACAGGTGGAGATGGAGGATATGCCATTGCAGATTAGGAGACAGCAGCTGGCAATGAATTATTGCTTCAACCTACAGAAACATGGGGTGTCTCATCCTGCAAAAGGAGTTTTACAGGCATGCTGGGAACATGAGCGAGAGATGAAATACAGTAGACAGCATGTGTCCGAAAGTGATTGATGACCTATTTTATGTGTCACGTGGTTATGCCCACTTATGTACATCCTGTCCGGATGTTCTCACGCTATCGAGTGAGTGTTTATGTAACCTGATAGTGCAGCTGTTTTGGGTAAAGCATGTGTTTGCAATAAAGCTGTCCTTATGATTGATGTGTGGTGACCTTGTTGAACTGTGGAATGTGTTTGAACATTTGAAAGAGTTGGGAAGTTTTGTAGTGAACTTATGGATCTGCTGTTTGGGGAGCATGTATATGAAACACTCATTTCCGGGGTAGGTATGGCATAGTATAAGTAAGAGCTGTGAACGCTACGAGCGACAAGAAATCTCAAGAGAGATAAACCACCGAACACTCTAAAGAAGAAAGAAATAAAACATGGCTCCTAGACCAATTCTCGGGGTATTGTGTCCTTTGTGTCATGAACACAATGACAAAACCATCGAAGCCATTCTTTGTGATGCACCTGATTGTTTTAATGGTGTGATGATATGAGTGACGGACATATGGGGTACATTTTCCAACCGGACGATTCAACGGTGAAGATTTTCACAAACGGCTGCCTCAACACCCTTTTTTACACAAAAACAGGACGTTTTTCTCCTGCGTTGCGGATGAGAGAATGGCTTATGATAAGACTTGCGCTATGTCAGATCGAAGAGGCCCTGAGTGGAACATCCCGGCCGGGGTACGCATTGGAAGAGGAAGTCTGCGGGCGAGATGATTTGACAGCCATAAGAATCTCTTCAGTGGCATATAGTCCAGACTCCAAAGTGACAATTTTAGGTTGTGCCGAATTCAATAGTTCAAATGGAACCAAATCAGTTAGTTCATATGTATTTTCAAAAGCATGCACAGAGGTCAACTATTTTGGGCTTGTCTTTAGCTTTAGGGGGGGAGATTATTTGATTTATTTTGATACAACAAGGCGTTGCACCCCATGTAAGGTAGTAAAATCTTGTGTTTTGTAGACCCTGCCTTCAACCTGAGATACATTGACAGTTTACGTTTCTTACCCATGAGATTGGCTCAAATGCCAGAGGCCTTGGGTTTTGAAAACTCGGTGAATGGTTGGTTTCCTCATTTCTTCACATCTGAGGAGAATCTACATTATATTGAATCTGAACCCAGTACTGAAATGTACGGATGTGATCAAATGTCTCCCAAAAAGCGAGAGAGATTCATGACTTGGTATGAGACAGTACGTCAAAATACCTTTGATTTCCATAAAGAGATGGAATTATACTGTGACAATGATGTAGTTATCCTGCGTGAAGGATGCCTCAGATTCAGAGAGGAGGTAATCAAAGATGCCGGCATTGACACCTTGAGTTGCACAACTATTGCATCGGCATGCATGAAAACCTATCGTACACACTTTTTACCTCCAGCATCTATAGCTATTCCATCGCCTGACATCTACCGCCGACAATTCAAGTCATACTCTAGTGGCTCCATTCAATGGTTGGGGTACTTGTCCCAGGCTGAAAACATTTTTATTCATCATGCTTTGAATAAAGGGGAAAAAAGATTGGACGCTACCGTGTAGATGGTTACACACATCTTGACGGTGTTGAGACAGTGTATGAGTACAACGGTTGTTTCTTCCACGGTTGTAAATTTGCTTTGTGCCCCGGGCCATGTGCGTCTTAACCCAACATACTTTTGGGGATATGTACCAGGAGTTCCAAGACAAATTGGAATCTTTACAGGCTGCTTATGGGGTGAAAGTTAAGGTGATGTGGGAGCACGAGTGGACAGAACTCAAAAAGTCTGATCCTCATGTGCGAGCTTTCCTTTCCACCTTTGACATACCTGAACTCCCGTAACCCCGCCAGGCCTTGTTTGGGGGTCGTACCAATGCTTTGACATTACGGTATATAGCGCAACCTGATGAGAAAATTGGATATGTCGATTTTACTTGCCTTTATCCTCATGTAATGAGTTCCTCTTGTTATCCTATAGGGCATCCTGAAATTATTCACTGGGACTTTGACTTACCACAAAACTATTTTGATCATTCAGATCAAGAAAGAGCCCTGACCGGTGTATGGGTCACCGTTGAATTCTCTAAGGCTATAGAGAAGGGGTATCGTGTGGCCAAAATCTTTGAAGTGTGGAACATTACCAGGAAATCAGACACTCTTTTTAAAGAGTACATCAAGACCTTCTTGAGATGCAAGAAAATGGCTTCAGGGTATCCTGCATCGGTCACAGATCAAGAGAGCAAAGACAGATACATTCAGGACTATCATGAAAAATAAGGCATATGTCTTGACCCTGACAGAATAGAGTTCAACAAAACCAAAAGAAATGTATTGAATTTATTTCTGAATTCCCTTTGGGGCAAAATGGGCCAGAGCAGCAATATGTTAACAACATCGATCATTAAAGACCACGAAGAATTTATGAAATTTGTTTTTTCAGACCAATATGAAATTTCACATTTTTCATTCTTGAGTCAAGACATAGCCCTGGTGGAATGGAGACATAACAAGATGTGGGTTCTACCCCCTGGTAATGTAAAAGTATTTCTTGCAGCATTTCCCACGGCCTATGGGCGACTTGAACTATACACCCTCATGGAGCAGCTACAGAGGCGGGTTCTTTAACATGACACAGACTATGTGGCCTATGTAAGCAAACCTGATGATTGGAACCCCCCTCTTAGCAACTATCTGGGTGGTTTAACGAGTGAACTCGAAGATGGGGACCACATCATAGAGTGGTCATCCTGTGGCCCCAAAAGCTATGCTTTTAGGATTAAAAACAATCACGTGGTGTTGAAAGCCAAAACTATGAAAATGCCCCGCGTTTAAACTTGGAATCAATCACACGCTTAGTCGAGGGGTTCATAAACGACCGGAATAGTGTATTAGAAATGTTGAGCACCTACAAAAAAGATTTTTAGGGATAAAAAGGGGTTCCATTTACGTAATGCCCCACTTACTAAAATATTCCGGGTAGTCTATGACAAGAGATTACTTTTACCCGATGGGACCATCTTTCCCTTTGGTTACTGACTTTATGTTACAAGCCCTGTGTGTCTTAACCCTTAAGATATAATGGCTGCTGTAGAAGGTTTTGATCCCAGGTTACAACTACCATTTTCGGCCTTAATCGCAGGCCCATCCAATAGCGGTAAACTTGTTTTGTAAAAAGTATTTTTGAGAATTCTGAACATGTTTTATCTCAGAAACCTGACAATATTGTGTGGGGTTAGTCACGTTATCAACCTTTGTATGATGAGTTGTTGAATAAAATAAAAATCAAGTTTGTTGAAGGAACACCCGCATCCCTGTCTGATGATGAACTCTTAACTCTTCATAAAAACAATCTGCTAGTTTTGGATGATATGCTTTTTGCCAGTAGTAAACATGAAATAGCGCAAGCTTTTACTCAATATAGTCATTATCGAAACCTGTCAGTGCTTTAGTTGGTACAAAATGTGTTTCACCAAGGTAAAAATAGCCGTACTATTAGTTTGAATGCCAATTTCTTGGTTTTGTTCAAAAACCCTAGAGACAAAATACAAATAAACATTCTAGCTCAGCAGATGTACCCTGGAAGGAAATCCTACTTTATGGAAAGCTATGAGGACGCTACCAAAGCACCATTTTCTTAGTTAATCGTGGATTTAAAATCAAATACTCCAGAACACCTGAGGCTCTGAACAGGATTGTTTTCGTGGGAGTGGCCGACAGTTTACATTCCGATTTATTTTTATTTTCAAATGTCTCCCAAAGTAAACTGCCTGCTACTCAGGCCCAGAAGCTAGGATATGTATATAATTGGTAGATTTGGATAGAAAACACTCAAAAAAATAATGTCTGTGAGTATAACATAACTTATTTGGCAGGTGAAACTCCGAGGACAAACCATCCAGGAAAGTTTTTTTTTTAGTTCACTGTGGTTTCTATGGGAATCTAGATTTCTGAGGCATCTGGTTGCAGTTCCTACGGCTTCCAGTAGATGTCAACAGTCTTTAGAAATTGGTTAATGTTTTTCTTTTGAGAAATTAAGAAGTGGCCCTTTCCTTTATGAGTGTCGAGCCAAGTGGACTGTTTTGTTTGAGGCGAGCGACCTGGAGCTCGCTCCACTTTCATTTTATACGCTATTGAACACAGTATATTCCGTCTTAAATTTGATCTATTATTTACGTTTTAAAATACCTAAAGTTGGATTAAGAAAGTTGTTTGAAATGTTTGGACCAAGTTTACAGGTAACTTATTAGATCATTTGTAGTCATGTTGGGCGAGTTGGAACCAGTGTTTTTCTGAATCAAACGCGCCAAATAAATGGACATTTTGGGGATATATTGACGGAATTTATCGAACAAAAGGACCATATGTGATGTTTATGGGACATTATGGAGTGCCAACAGAAGAAAAACTTCAAAGGTAAGGCATGAATTATATCGTTATTTCTGAGTTTTGTGTCGCGCCTGGCTGGTTGAAATATGATTGTCATGTGGTGATGATTGTCATGATTGTCATGGTTTGCTTTCACTGTAAAGCCTTTTTGAAATCTGACACGGTGGCTGGATTAACAAGAAGTTAAGCTTTATTTTGGTGTATTGCACTTGTGATTTTATGAAAGTTAAATATTTCTAATAATGTAATTTGAACTTGGCGCTCTGCCATTTCACCAGATGTTGTCAAATCGATCCCGCTAACTGGATTTGATCCCTGAGAAGTTTAAATATCTAACTTAAAAATAAATAATGTTACTCGTTTTCTTGGGGTTTATTGAGCCAGAAAGTCACCACATCAGCCACCAAAGCTTCCTTGTATTTGTTGGCGTCCACCATGCTTGCCTGATTCCTTTGAGTTTTTCATGGATGAAGATCACCTCTGTTACACCATAAACCCTGGGAATAGATGGCACAAGACCCATAGACTCCAGGGCTCTGACCATCGATGTCATAAAACGGCCGGACCACAGTTTTTTCACCAGTTCTTCAAAATGGTTGAAGAAGAAGTACTTGGGTGGGTCATATAAACAAGGATGTTGTCGCTGGCTGGGGTGATTGATCTCACAACCGGGGCATTTTTCTCTTATATACTCTCCAATCACCACATCTAAAAGTGAGGCTACAGAGGCCTTGATGGTATCTACAAAAATAGTACTGACCACCCCATCAAACGCATCCTCATGCTGTGTACATGTAGGGGGTGTCAGGATGCATGCCTGGGGGGAGTAGAAAGGAGGGCTGTGAGGCATAGAGTCCTTAGGGTCTGGTACCCACAACGTATTGGAGTCCTCATATGGTATATGAATATCCATGGTATATGCTGAAATGAAGAATCATAAGAGTTATGGTCACCCCTTTTATTGTTGAAACATTCCTTGGGGATCGGGGCGTGGGTAACGTAACACCCACATACTTTGTTTTTTTCAGGGGATGACCCTTCTGGGGGTTCCTTTGAATCAACATCCTTAGGATTCATACGTATAATGCACTTCCTTAGTTTAACAATACTCTGCCGGCGTTGGCTCTGTACAAAGAGAGCATCCACCAACTCAAAAATGTTCAATTATACCCTAAACTTTAAAAGGAATAAGCATAGGCAACATAAAATCCCCGGTCAGTCCACCATCAAGGATGTTACCGCTGTGGATTTTCTCGTTGCTGATAAAGAACTCCACGCATATAGAACTCCATGGGGAGGCAGGTAGCCTAGTGGTTAGAGCGTTGGACTAGTAACTGAAAGTTTGCAAGATCGAATCCCAGAGCTGACAAGGTTAAAATCTGTTGTTTTACCCCTGAACAAGGGAGTTAACCCACTGTTCCTAGGCTGTCATTGAAAATAAAAATTTGAGCTAACTCAAATCTAAATAAAACCCCTTTGAGCTAACTCTTAGTTCAGGACACACCACCTTGCAAAACACATGCCAGTCTTCAATCCCGTAGTCCACTCTTAAGGTCTGGTCTGTATATTCTTCACCTTCGGCTATGGTATAGAGTTTCACTCTACGGGCAGGGTAATCAAACATACCCCCATAGTTGTCCATTAGACATCAACACTTGATCTTTCAGCACAATTACGGGAGGTATTTGGGTTCTATACAAATGTATACAACGCTTTTTTGGTGCATCGTATACGGCTGATTTATACTCATCTCTTTCTCTGTTTTAACCGTGGTCCTGCTTCCGTTGTTAAGGTCATCACGGGCGTGTCAGTACCTAACCAATCCATGTTTCATTTCTTACTTCTTTAGAGTCTTCTGTGGTTTATCTCTCTTGAGGTTTCTTGTTGCTCGTAGTGTTCACAGCTCTTACTTATACTACGCCATACCTACCCCGGAAATTACTGTTTCATACTCAAGATCACTAATCAGCAGAGACATAAGTTCACTACAACATTTCCCAACTCATTCAAATGTTCAAACACATTCCACAGTTCAACAAGGTCACCACACATCAATCATAAGGACAGCTTTATTGCAAACACATGCTTTACCCAAAACAGCTGCACTATCAGGTTACATAAGCACTGACTCGGTAGCGTGAAAACATCCGGACAGGATGTACATAAATGGGCATAACCACATGACACATAAAATAGGTCATCAATCACTTTCGGACACATGCCGTCTACTGTATTTCTTCTAGCGAGGAGTGAACACAAACTTTGGGTGGGTGGGTAATACCCAGGTGAGGGAGATGGAACTGTGTAGGCAGGAAACCTATTACAGATCATCTGGCTGTATATACGGCAGGGCTGACGGCCGTACTGTTGACCTTGCAGTGGGTGGAGGAAGTCAAGCCAGGCAGAGTAGTTATTTGTTCTGATTCATGAGTCTGCCGTCATTTAGCTCACGTAGCAAACAAGACCTGCTTTATGATGTACTCTAAACCCCTGGCAGGATTAGACAGATGGGTATACCGATAAGATTTACTTGGGTCCCAGTCCATGTGGGGGTGAAGGGGAACGAGGCAGTTGATGTACTGGCTAAACAAGCACTTAGTAGTGGGGATGTTGATGTTGTAGTTTCAGTGAGCAAGGCAGAGGCAAAAAGCCTGATCAATCAATCAATCAAATGTATTTATAAAGCCCTTTTTACATCAGCCGATGTCATAAAGTGCTGTACAGAAACCCAGCCCGAAACCCCAAAAAGCAAGCAATGCAGATGTAGAAGCACGGTGGCTAGGAAAACTGTCTAGAAAGGCCAGAACCTAGGAAGAAACCTAGAGAGGAACCAGGCTCTGAGGGGTAGCCAGTCCTCTTCTGGCTGTGCCGGGTGGAGATTATAACAGAACATGACCAAGATGTTCAAATGTTCATAGATGACCAGCAGGGTCAGATAATAATAATCACAGTGGTTGTAGAGGGTGCAACAGGTCAGCACCCCAGGAGTAAATGTCAGTTGGCTTTTCATAGTCGATCATTCAGAGTTAGCGACAACAGGTGGGGTAGAGAGAGAGTCCAAAACAGCGGGTCCGGGACAAGGTAGTCCAGTGAACAGATCAGAGTTCCATAGCCGCAGGTAAAACAGTTGAAACTGGAGCAGCAGCATGATCAGGTGGACTGGGGACAGCAAGGAGTCATCAGGCCAGGTAGTCCTGAGGCATGGTCCTAGGGCTCAGGTCCTCCGAGAGAAGAGAGAAAGAAAGAGAGAGACTGAGAAAGAGAGAAAAAGAGAGAGAGAGAATTAGAGGGAGCATACTTAAATTCACACTGGACACCGGATGAGACAGGAGAAATACTCCAGAAATAACAGACTGACCCTAGCCCCCAGACACAAACTATTGCAGCATAAATACTGGAGGCTGAGACAGGAGGGTTTGGGAGACACTGTGGCCCTGTCCGACGATACCCCCGGACAGGGCCAACCAGGCAGGATATATGGACAGTGATGGTGCAGAGATGGCAGGAGCAGTGGAATAGAGATACTAAGGGCAGGCATTTATTTCAAGTACAGAGGAACGTTGGGGAGGGGAGGATAGCAGTAAGGGACAGAAGAGAGGAGGCTATTGTTACAAGATTAAGGGTGGGACACAGCCAGTTGAATAAGACTTTAAATGTGATAGGAAAGCATCCAACAGGAAAGTGTGATTATTGCCAGGATACAGACAGTGGAGAATGTACTGATACAGTGTGGGCAGTATGAGAGGGAAAGAGAGAGGCTGAGATCTAGTATGAGGGAGAAGGGGATACAGGAAATTAGTATATTAGTATAATATAGTATATTGAGTAGAATGTCATTAGATATGGTCTCAAATTTTTTGTTATCTTTTTTAAAGAGAAACGGGGCTCGCAGGTAGGATTTAGTTTCTCCCCGTCTCTGGCCCACACTCCAGTAGAGTAGGTGGCAGTAATGCACCATAACTTTGGGTGCCAACCACCGAGAAACCCCACCGAAGAAGAAACGCAAAATGTAGCTCAACAGAAAGTGCAAGTGTCAGCTGTCATGCTTGCTGTTTCAAGTTCAGTAGTCATACTTGCGAGATCAGGTGTGCATGTCGTCTCAATTAAATAGAGTACCCTATATCCCATGCATGGGCGTAGAAGCACGGGGCAGTTATCTTCCCAAGGAAATGTACTTCCTAAATATGATTAGGCTATAGTTTACTACGTTGCCTAGAAATAAATATTGATCACCCATATTTCTCTGCGTAGCCAAAGAAACGTCATATGTGTATATCCATCTGTCTAATCCTGCCATAGCAGGACAAGAAAACAAGAAAGAGGGTGACGTCAAAAGCAAGCCAGCACGACGGTATGTGTTGCTATGGGGATTTCAGTAAACAATCAGTGCAATGGCAAAAGTTTAAATATTTGAACTTTGACAGCAAGTCCGTCTACCATGACGGCTTTCACCGCCAGCCTCAACGAACGGCATTTACCGTCTTGCTCTCATTTAAAACAATGAGGCAGAGAGCTTCTGCAAAGGAGCAGATGAATACACAGGAGGAAAAGATGGTGGAAGCGGACGTTGATGTGGATCTTGAACTAATGGCAGTGGAATCAAGGAGAATTAGACTGTTGTCCAAAATAATGGAAAACGGAGCAAAGTAGCGTACAGTGCTGAGAATGTCCCTTATCTCGTCGGAGTAAGGTTTATTAATGAGGAGCAGTTGATCGGATTACCAATCTTGAAGAATCCATTTGAGATATCAAAACTGGCGGAGAGAGTGCTGGGTAAAGTGAAGGACGTGTGGATCATGAGAGGCAGCCGTGTTTAGATTTTTTTGTTCGTTAAACGTTACACGATTTGAGAAGTTTGACGTGTTGTGTTTGTCTCTTCGGAACAGGGCACTCCTCAAGGGGGTAATATCTGGCGTCTCATTGGAAGTCGATGTTACAGAGATGAAAAATATTCCTAGAGTGATTGATGCACGTTGGATGAATCATGTGGTGAATGAAGAAAAAGTGAAGGGGTATCTGTTCTTTTGCTTTTTGATATGGAGTCTCTCCCTACTCAAGTTCAGTTGGGGTATATACATTTTTGCAGAAGGGAGAAGCTGAGATGTCCAAATTGTGGAAAAGATCATATCATGTGTTTTAAAAGTGATGAAAATGTGACATGTTGCAATTGTGGTGGGAACCATGAAGCTACTTCTTTGGAATCCTGACCAGGGTAAAAGAGAATGCGGTGTCCAAAGTCAGGGCTGTTCAGAGCATTTCATATGCAGCGACTGTTAAAAGGGTTGAGGGATCAAATGGTATTCCTGAGGAGTCCATGGTGGTGGATAGGCCTTCACTGCAGGCTGGAGTTAACTTGTCTTTCACTAACAGGACCCAGATATTTTAAAAGTTAAGAATCGACTTTGTGACCTTTTATAGCTATAGTGATTAATGGCACTGCCAAGGTGGAGAGGAAGTCCAGGAAAATAGATATTACTGTGGATGTGGCGGAGCGGTTCCTAGGACTGAAAGACTTCTCAGGGGAGTGAGTTGCATGGAGTATTGTCACAAGCCGTACCACCCTCTCAGTCCCTAGAGCCTGAGAATGGAAATACGTTGATTTGAAGGAAGGAATAAGTGTGAGTTTTGTTTTTGTCAACGTACTATTTTTATTTGGTTGCATTAAGTTAGTTTTCCCTATCAAATGGATTTTCTTTTTACCTTGTTCTTTTCAACCCCGTCCAGTTGGCAATACACCTTTTGGGGTTGTAGTCTGCCATGAAACCTACAGAAGAAGAAGAAAACAATGACATCAGGTTTGCCGTCTTCCTTGTACCATGTAAACGCTGCATAACGTTACTTGCATAGTGTTGGCTCAATTTATAACGTTTGTCGTTAGCTAGCTAGCTACCGCAGCTCTGCGGTTAGCATGATTTCAATCCACTTTTACCTGGTGATACTGTCATGTTCCTGACCTTATTTTCCTTTGTTTAGCTTTGTTTAGTTGGTCAGGACGTGAGCTGGGTGGGCAGTCTATGTTATGTGTTTCTATGTTTAGGTTCATTGGTAATTAGCCTTATATGGTTCTCAATCAGGGGCAGGTGTTTGACGTTTCCTCTGATTGAGAACCATATAAAGGTAGGCTGTTCACACCGTTTGTTTGTGGGTGATTGTCTTCCGTGTCAGTGTTTGTACCACACGGGACTGTTTAGTCTGTACCTGTTCGTGCGTTCTTTGTTATATGTAAGTTCACATGTTCAGGTCTGTCTACGTCGTTTTGTTGTTTTGTAGTTATTCAAGTGTGCTTCGTGTTCGTCTTGTTTAATAAATCAACATGTATTCATCACCAGCTGCATTTTGGTCCGATCCTTGCTCCTCCTCAGACGGGGAGGAGAATATTCGTTACAAATACTTTCTCCTCGATTTGGACGGCTCCGATGTCAAATAGTCCTTTAACTAGTTCCCGGTGGAACTTTGATAAGCAAACTATTTCTAATATTTTTAAATCCACTTTTTGTGGCATGAAGTAATCCATATGTGGCCATCTATCTCGAAACGACACAGCGCTCACGTGTCTTGACAGGAAAGAAGAGAAATCGTAGTAACAGTTTTGTAGCTAGTAACACTTGAAAACAAATTACATTTTGGGGAAACAAGATATGGCTGCAATCTTAACTATCAAGAATAGAATATTACTCTTTATCTACAGTTTCCAAGATGGCTTGGACTCAAGGTGTATCGTTTTGTGGTTCCAGGGGGGCCAGCTTTTCCCAAATCCTCAAAAAAATAATTTGTGCCCCACCTGGATTGACGGTGGCATACACGTCTCTGGCTGTCTCAGAAGCTAACAACAACCTCCTTGACCCAGCATGTAACACACCCAATGGTAAGCCTAAGTATTCTTGTGAAAGGGATCGTGTTGGTTTCTGTGGGCACAGTTTGTGAGGGCCTGAGCATGGTCACCCATCCCACTTCGACACTGTAGCACCAGAAGCTGACGTTTGGTTGTGTTGTTGTTCTACCACAGGTGGTGGCATCAGACCGTAAAGCATTCCCCAAGAGTTAATTGACTGGTACAAGCGAGGTGAGACCCACGCGGTGTCAGCTCTGTACCGGCTTTCTCAGGTTCTACAGTTTAAAGGTTGAGTAAAAGGAAAGGGTAACCACAGGTAAGTTCTCATTTTACAGGCTTAGACTCGGTGTACAGGCTTAGAGACCCATCCTGGAAGAGACATTTATTTGATTCTATGTTTCGTAGTTGTTGGAAAGCACATTGTTTGTCATAGTTGCTCACAGCTATTCGATTTTGATCGCCAACAATGACATTTTAAGGGTTGTTTCTGAACTTTAAGCAGTGATGGTACTGTTTCCCCTTTTACTGTACTGCAGAGCGTAAGAACCCCATCAACGAACATGTTCCCCAGGCGGTGAGAGAGTTGCTGAGTAAGATGATTGACAGCCACCTCGAGTTCTCTGTCTGTGGGAGCACAGTGGCAGCATTTGTCACTCAGTCATGTATGCAAGGAGGCGTAGTCTTCTACAATGAGAATTCCAAGAGTGTGCAAAGCTGTCATCAAGGCAAAGGGTGGCTACTTTGAAGAATCTAAAATGTAAAATATATTTCAAATTTGGTTACTACATGATTCCATATGTGTTATTTCATAGTTTTGATGTCTTCACTTTTATTCTACAACGTAGAAAATAGTAAAAAATAAGGAAAAACCCTTGAATGAGCAGGTGTGTCCAAACTTTTGACTAGTACTGTATATTGGCTACATTTTCATATTTAAGATAATATTAGTTACATTTTATATTCATTTTATTGGTTATGTTTTAAGTAGCTATTATAAACATTGCTGGTAAATGTGTTCTGTGTGTGGCCTATGATCGTCAATCCAGCCGTGTGAAGTGGTGGCCGTTGGAACAGGGAATTATAACACCGAGGAGCGCGCTACACCAAATGGACGGGTTCTTTACGACCCCCGTGTAGTGGTAACAGCAAGGAGTTCACTGATGCGTTACGTTTATCTCAATTGGTTTACTCATGATTTTAAATGAATGTGAAAAAAAAAACTTAACAAACAACCCTTCAAAACACCTTCAATACACATTAATATAACAAAGCTTGGTATATTTTACACAACCTCTCTCCCTACACTGTCCCATGGGTTTTACTTTTAATTCATTAATTAATTAACATCCTCATACAATGTTCCCATACATTCACCTACACTTTCAAATTACTTTCAGGTGTGGCTGTCTACTCCTATGGGGTTTTATGTGCAGTTATCTGTACAGCCACTTGTTGCTGTTCTTCAGTAAGGATCGCAGGATGAGAACACCAAGTTGCTCAGTCTGAAAAGCAACATCACGCTCCACCTGTACATAAATCAGGTGCCCAAAGGAGCCGCTCGGATCCCTTCCAATCTGTTAGACTGGCACCTCTAAAAATCCTTATGCACCACCAGTACTCAGCTAAATCAAAAAGACATACCTCAGCAGGACATAGGTGAGCAGAAAATAATGGGTTGACACGATGCCCTTAAACTGCAAGTTATTGTTGCACAGCCTACAAGGTTAAGTGTATTTTAAAAACAAAATGTTTCAATAGGTCCCAAGAAGAGGGTTTTATTTGTTGTGTCACAATTTTGGGAAGGCAAAAAAGCTCCGTTTTCTGAAGATGTTTTGCAGAAATATATTTTGCTGATTTGCAATTTAGTTCTTTGCAGATACGGAATTGAATTGAAAGGAAAAAAAAAAGTTTTATGTCGAAGAAAAATATTTAGCAATTTATTTGATAGTGTGCTTTATGACAAAGAACAAAGTTGAAGATAATACTTTTTCTTCTGTAATATAGCCAAGATATTGTATGAACAAGCCCAGTCAACTCGTGATGAATAAATAAACTGCAGTAGGCATGCATCCAAAGCAATTACAAATAATATTCATGAATTTAGACTAAGGATATGCAATGCACCACTAAAGAATCCAATGTGCACTTATCAGAAGTAGTCAGCATGCATCTTGACATTGCAATTGAGAATGAAAGCCAATTGCATATCGAAGTATTATCAGCTTGTATGAAGCCATGTTATGCGTGTTCTTAGAGGTCCGTACATTATCTCACCTTGTTTGTACCGTCAGTGGCTTTCACAAGCTGGTCCCACCATCTAAGAACTAACACAGCGTCTTTACTATAGACAGCCACACACAAACAGGAAATGCTATGGTTTCCTGTGCAGGCAATGCAGCCTATATTGCTCATTCTTTTAACGTTTACACAGCCTTGTTGATGTATTAACCTGGCTTCTTTTTACTTCCTTGTACACAGGAAGAGTCTCCCGTGCATTAATGGACCCGATGCGCCAGGATCAAACGCCTGAATAGTATGTAAGAACCACTCTAGATTTGATGTTTGTGTATGGGTTATCACAGAAAGCCTTTGATGTATGTAAATATGCTGCAAGGCTGGATGCAAAATTGTACATAGTGAAAGTGTCAATATGATGATATGAATGACGTTTTAAACATTAATTGACGAGTGATTATTATCAAGGCTTCGTTTGGATGCATGGAATTGCACTTTCATGTTGATAGTATATAGAAGATACTGTGGTGTTTGATGCATTTGGTTATTGACATATTCAAGTCAAGGTGGTTGTCCAAAGACCCTATGTTTGTACACACAGGGTTGGTAAGAGTGACCCTTTCTCTGATTTCATTATTCATAATCTGATTCTGAAATCACCAACTTCCAAACAACTGATCCAGATCTTTGTTATCAGGTGTGTAAATCATAGAATTAGAATACTAGAATGGACATTAACCTTATGGTGGGATAAAGCTCAGCCATTTTGGTGAGGGAGTTGGTAAACCATTGTTTGCCAGTGCTGTGATAAGATATTGTGTAAAATAATTAATTTGGGGGCCTCCCGAGTGGTGCAGTGGTCTAAGGCACTGCATTGCAGTTGCTAGCTGTGCCACTAGAGATTCTGGTTCGAGTCCAGGCTCTGTTGCAGCCAGCCGCGACCGGGAAACCCACTGGGTGGTGCACAATTGGCCCAGCGTCGTCCAGGTTAGGGGAGGGTTTGGCCGGCAGGGCTAGGGTGTTTCCTCTGACACATTGGTGTGGCTGGCTTCTGGGTTAAGCGGGCATTGTGTCAAGAAGCAGTGAGGCTTTGTCGTGTTTCAGAGGACACATGGCTCTTGACCTTTGCCTCTCCTGAGTCCGTATGGGAGTTGCAGTGATGAGACAAGACTGTAACTACCAATTGGGGTGAAAAATTGGTAAAAAATAAAGTTTTGTCTGTACTGTACAGTATGTTTGTTGGCTAGCTAGCAACGATTCCATACATTTTTTCAAATGAACTGCCAATATGCCAACATTCCATTCAAACAATGCAGTCAATACTTAAGTGATGATGCCCGAGAAGGCGGTGTTTGGAGGATAAATTAGCACGGGTGCTGTTAGGCCTGAGACGAAACACCGGCTTCAGGGCATTATCACTTTTATACAACGGGTTCCCAACATATTCAAATAATGATTGACATATTTTCATAAAAAAACATTATTTTGATGAATTTATTCCCGACACAAATCTAGGGTTGTTACCCAAGCCGGCTGGTCGTTCCTTCTATCGGTTTGGTTGCCAGAGATACGACTCAGTCGTTCAGTCTTTTTGTTCTGTATCTATGGACGCGACCCAGTCGTTTGTTCTTAATGTTCCATTGCCATACTGGCTGGCAACGTTCTTATCCCTTGCTTGCTAGCTAGCCAACTACGGCTAACTTACAGGCACGTCAAGTGCAGATAGAATAACAGCAAAGTATTTGCATTTGTTTAAGCTGTTTTCTGCAACATTTATTTGGACAAATCCATAACACGAGGAGCGATTTCGCCTGGCATAGAAAATGTGCTCACCCGTCAGGACACTGTTGTTCAGGGGAGCTAGCCAACAACACAGCTAACACAATCACTTCAAACTGAAGCTGGAAAGACTGCAAACCTTTTTTTTTCAATTTACATTTCTTTGTATATATATATATCGATAAAAATGATGCCAGCTGATTCAGGATTTCGACTGGCTAAGAAACGTTGCCTGTCTCGTCCCGACTCCCAACATGTTCATTACTATGGGACAGCTGGAAATCGAATTTGAACATGGAAACAACGTTGCAAATGTCGGAGAGACAGACAGCAAAGTTTATACAAATCTCCACTGTTGAAAACTAAATGTTAGTCTAAATGAAATGTGAGATAATGTCTAATGCTTTTTATAGTGGAGATCAAGTTTATAAATTGCTTGTATGTGATGATGAGACAGTGGATTGCGCAGTCAGATGGAACAGAGTAAATTAGTCTTTTAATGTCATAGATTTAGCCGGTGGTAACATGTGGTATAGACACCGGCTGGAAAGGCAGTTTTAACCAATCAGCACTCAGGATTAGACCCACCCGTTGTATAAACAGCCATACACTGGCCAAAATCAGTTGAGGACTTAGACACGTTGTAAATGCAACAAGTAATGATATTATGTCATATATTAATAGCACAGTTTTCCAAGAAAACTGAAACATTTAGACATTTATGGTCTAGTTCCATGTATTTTAGAAGCTATTTATACAGAAAATGTGTATAAAACCCTATATAAACTGCATTTATAATTTTATGACAATATTTTAGATTGCCAATTCTATTGAATTCCATTCAGGGAATTTTGAGTGTTTATGTCATAGCCCCTCTAGTAATTGAATAGGAACTCTATGGTGTGAATAAAGTTACACTATATATATAATAACTCTACCTACATTGACTCTGTACCGGTACCCCCCTGTATATATTGTCATTTTTTACTGCTGCTCTTTAATTACTTGTTACTTTTATCTCTTATTCTTATCCATATTTTTTTGAAACTGCACTGTTGTTTAGGGGCTCGTAAGTAAGCATTTCACTGTAAGGTCTACTACACCTGTTGTATTCGGCGCATGTGACTAATAAAATTGGATTTGATTTATATACAAAAGTATGTGGACTCCCCTTCAAATTAGTGGATTCGGCGATTTCAGCCACACCAGTTGCTGACAGGTGTATAAAATCGAGCACACAGCCATAAAATCTCCATAGACAAACGTTTGCTGCAGAATGGCCTTACTGAAGAGCTCAGTGAATTTCAACACGGCACCGTCATAGGATGTCACCTTTTCAACAAGTCAGTTCATCAAATTTCTGCCCTGCTAGAGCTGCCCCGGTCAACTGTAAGTGCTTTTATTGTGAAGTGAAAACATCTAGGAGCAACAACGACTCAGCCGCGAAGTGGTAGGCCACACAAGCTCACAGAACTGGACCGCCGAGTGCTGAAGCGCGTAGCATTAAAAATTGTCTGTCCTCGGTTACAACACTCACTACCACTACTATTCCAAACTGCCTCTGTAAGCAACGTCAGCACAATAACTGTTCGTTGGGAGCTTCATGAAATGGGTTTCCATGGCCGAGCAGCCGCACACAAGCCTAAAATCACCATGCACAATGCCAAGTGTTGGCTGGAGTGGTGTAAAGCTTGCCGCCAATGGACTCTGGAGCATTGGAAACGTGCTCTCTGGAGTGATGAATCATGCTTCACAATCTGGCAGTCCGACCGACTAATCTGAGTTTGGCAGATGACAGGAGAATGCTACCTGCCAGATTGTGAAGCATGACAGTTGACACTAAGCACTGCATAGCACTGCAGCAGTGTCAACTGTAAAGTTTGGTGGAGTAGGAACAATGGTATGGGGCTGTTTTTCATGGTTCGTGCTAGGCCCCTTAGTTCCAGTGAAGTGAAATATTAACACTACAGCATACAATGACATTCTAGACGATTCTGTGCTTACAACTTTGTGGCAACAATTTGGGGAAGGCCCTTTCCTATTTCAGCATGAAAACACACCTGTGCACAATGTGAAGTCCATACAGAAATGGTTTGTCGAGATCGGTGTGGAAGAACTTGGAAGAACCCCATTGAACACCTTTGGGATGAATTGGAACGCAGACTGCGAGCCAGGCCTAATCACCCAACACCAGTGCCCGACCTCACTAATGCTCTTGTGGTTGAATGGAAGCAAGTCCTTGCAGCAATGTTCCAGCATCTAGTGGAAAGGCTTCCCAGAAGAGTGGAGGCTGTTGTAGCAGCAAAGGGGGGACGAACTCTATAATAATGCCCATCATTTTGGAAGGAGATGTTCGACGAGCAGGTGTCCACATACTTTTAGTCATGTAGTGTACTTGTCACATCAGCTCTGTCAAAATAGATGGAGATGAACAGGATTTACAATTCTCTTGATGTGGTTCCACACCGCTTTTAGACCTGCCTCTCATGTGAGTGGATAGATTTAGGTCATACAGCCCCTATCAAAAGTAGTGCTGTACATTTCATACACTCATGTTTGAGGTGGCAATGGCAATGAGTTTTCTTTTAGGCCAGTTGCAGAAGTCCAGTCCATCTTAAACATGAATCAGTTGCCTGTAACACTATTTTGTATGAGGTAATTTTCCATCCATGTACTTTATTGGTTTAATGCCCTTTAACTGACAGGGAATTTCCCCCTCCTACATGTCACATATAGGAACCCTCCTCTCATCATTGAGACGTTGGCCTGCCATTCACTCTCAATTTAGCATAGACATGCAACAACTTAGTATGACACAGTACGACTACCCATAGTACGCAGTCCGATATTTTCATATTCAATTGAAACATACAGTAAGAGAGGGGAGGATGCTCAGTAGAGGTTCATTTAGATACAATTGAGTCGGGCTGAGAGCCCCAGATCCTGACACGTCAGAATTTTCCCCACGTGCCAATAATCAATTTATGCTGGTACAATTAAGTGGTCCCACGAGCCTCATACGTAGGAACCCACCTATGTCTTGGCGATAAGGATTCCAGATTCGGGTGAAAAGGCATCCGACTCGTGGTCAGACTGTTCCCAGACTGTAATTCACATAAGCAACGGTAAAACAAATACACTGAACAAAAATATAAAACGCAACATGCAACAATTTCTACGATTTGACTGAGTTACAGTTCATATGAGGATATCAGTCAATTGAAATAAATAAATTAGGCCCTAATCTATGGATTTCACACGACTGGGAATAAGAGATATGTATTTTTTGGTCACAGATACCTTAAAAAATGGGCCTCAGGATCTTGTCACGGTATTTTTGTGCACTCAAATTGTCATTGATAAAATGCAATTGTATTCGTTGTCCGTAGCTTATGCCTGGCCATACCTTAACCCCACCGCCACCATGGGGCACTCTGTTCACAACGTTGGCATTAGCAAACCGCTCGCCCACACATGGTCTGCGGTTGTGAGGCCAGTTGGATGTACTGCCAAATTCTCTACAACGTCGTTGGAGGCGGCTTATGTAGAGAAATGAACATTAAATTCTCTGGCAACAGCTCTGGGGGACATTCCTGCAGTCAGCATGCCAATTGCACGCTCCCTCAAAACTTGAGACAACTGTGGCATTGTGCTGTGTGACAAAACTGCACATTTTAGAGTGGCCTTTTATTGTCCCCAACACAAGGTACACCTGTGTGATGATCATGCTGTTTAATCAGCTTCTTGATATACCACACCTGTCAGGTGGATTAATTATCTTGGCAAAGAAGAAATGCTCACTAACAGGGATGTAACTTTTGAGATAAATAAGCTTTTTGTGCATATGGAACACTTCTGGGATCTTTTATTTCAGCTCGTGAAACCAACACTTTACATGTTGCGTTTATATTTTTGTTCAGTGTATAAATGTACCTAGTTAACTACATTAGTGCTAGCAATGTTTAACACCTAAAAAAACAGCAGGCCTATTCATTTTAAATACTTTTAAATGCAACTTTATTATCAAGGTTTCGGAACAGTCCATGTGCAGAAATGAAAATATATAATAAATACGTAATAAATACATAAATAAATAACTTAATTAGAGCTTATTTCAAATGCATTCTAATTGAAACAGACATTGAGAACTCTGAAACACTGGCATTCAGGCACAGTATATGGAAATCACATAATGAAACAAAACATAATTAATAACATCCGTAGCACCTTCCTTCATTATGGAGGGCTTGCTATCTCCGGTTAAGGACATCCAGTGAGACATACATGACCAATGAAATTAACTGGTTTTCACATCAAAAAATGGGCCTCTAATTGTTAGAGATGATAGATTATACACATTAGAGTACCGGTGCAATGACAAACTTCCTGTAACCCCCCCCCCCCCCCCCCCATATAACTGTTCAGCAACTGGAAGCTACTAGAGCTTCTTTATCACTGGAACAGATAGACATGGTACTACTGTGCAATTTGGTATGGCATGTATTTTGTCCCAATTACGTAATGTTCCATATATTACAACAATCACTCTATTGCCAGCATTTATGGACTTATCCACGCTTTTCAGCATAAGCTCCAGTTAAATGTCTTATGTTCTGAATGAAGTCCTTGAAAGACTTTTCAAACCGTGTGTCTTCACAGATGCATTCTGAAGTGTCCGTTGTGCTCTGAGGAGGTAATGTAGGATTTAGTGTGATGGCATGTGAAGTGCTTAACAACACTATATGAGCTGTACATGTTTAGATGCTTGGAATAAGTAAGAATACTTACGTTCTCCTCATCAATCATCTTTTGCAGGTCCTTGGCAGTCATGTTGATATGGTGTTGCATATTTTTCAGAATGGTCGTGTTATCGAGGCATTCTTCTTTCACAGTGTAGAGTTCCTTAATGGAACAGGCCAATGCTGCAACAATGCAACTACCCTGGAACCGAGAAAGAGAGCTGTTTGTCCTGGGGCTCTTTGATTTTGTGACACAGAAAGCGAGGCGGTGGTTTAATTGTAGTGAATTGCAATTGCCAAGAGAGGGGTGGGTTTTAGTTGTTCAAAGTGCTATGTGAAGTGAGAGTTGAAACACTTTCAGCAGCCTTGCTGTGTTTCCTGTACTAGTGGTCTTCTATGTGAACTGTTGAAGCGGAAATAATGCCTTAGCAACTCAGAAAAACAGCACTAGTGATGTGTATGTGAGTGGAAAAGGTAAAGGGCTACTGTCTTGTTCATATGCAAATATATGTTGTCAAACATATTTAGTGAGCCTTACCTTTACATCAGTTGGAGTATAGAAGACTGAATCTGGCTACAATAGGGAGAAAGATACATGTTAGTTGATCACAAAAATACAGAAAGAAATGAAAGAAATTTGAACACCACTTAGCCATGAAGTGACTTACACATGTAATTTCTTTTTCTAGATACTCGATTCCAACTATGAGGCTGTTAATTGGGTTTCCTTGTAGACCACCGGCGAGAAAAAGCGTCAAAAAGGAAATCCTGTAAAGACGGTCCATGATAATCTGAAGGGCTTGTAGGTAGTGTCCTGTAAGGTGTACACAAGGGGAGATCTGTAAATGTTTGTCATCTCAGATTGTTAGCAGTGTTTTATATACCCTGCTGTGTGGAAAATCAAAGGGTGGGCTGAATTAGTCTAGATATTACCAAATGCAAACAGCTGTATTTTTCCTCTTGATGACTGTTGGGATTTTTCTTGCTACAAGATGGTAAAATCCCTTTGGTGACCTATAGTGGCAAAGCATTAGACTGTACACAGTATTTACAGTGGTTTCAACATGTGGTGGATCAGGGCTGGTTCTTGAGCTGACGTGTGGCTTTACTAACGGGTCATATGGAGTTTGGTAATTGGTCAGTTCTAAGCAACACCTGCAAAAGTGTTGTTTGCTAAGATTTTAACTTCAAGGAGGTGGAGAGACCTCAAAATATCAAATGTTGCTTTGCCAATAGCTCATTTGAAAAAAATCTCTGGTTAAGTAAAGATGTGCCAGTTGAAAAGGCATTACAACAAAGAAACTACAGCACAATGGTGCATACAGATAGCAAAATGTTCCTGTAAAGTTGCTACAGGATCAGCCGCTATTATTTTCTGCTATTATAATATGATCATTTTATTGCTGTCAATATGTTTTTAAAGGGGCAATCTGCATATATCATTGATTCTTGAGAATATCCCTCGTGAGCTTAGTTCAACTGTCTTGACCCATCAGAACCCAAAATACACTTCCCGCCATATGTATTTGGAAAGTGAAGTTAACATTTTAAATGTAGCTTTATACTTCAGCATTTTGGATTTGAGATCAAATGTTTCATTAGAGGCGACAGTACAGAATGTAATATTTTATTTGAGGATATTTTCATATCTGTTTTACCGTTTGAAAAATGTAAGCACTTTTAGGCCTCCCCATGTGAGGAAGCCATAAGTATTTGGACAAATTCACTTAAGTAATGTATGCAGCATTTAATCAGCTCACAGCCATTACTATTAACATATACACTATTAACATTATCCATTTTACATGTTTGGAGAATATTGCAATTATTATCTTCAGAATTCAGCGATTCAGACAACGTTTTGTGCACATTCTTACCACAATTCTGTGAATAATTTAACATATTTATATCTGCCACACCTGGCTCATGTGGTTATGTATTCTACATCACTATAAACATTTGAAGAGTTTTTGGGGCATACTGCAATTGTATTTCATATACAGTGCATTCGGAAAGTATTCAGACCCCTTCATTTTTCCACATTGTTATGTTACAGCCTTATTCTAAAATTGATTACATCATTTTTTCCCTCATCAATCTACACACTATACCCCATAATGACGAAGTGAAAACAGGTTTTTAGAAATGTTAACAAATTTATAAAACATGAAAAACAGAAATACCTTATTTTCATAAGTGTTCAGACCCTTTGATATGAGACTCGAAATGGACTCAGTTGCATTCTGTTTTCATTGATCATCCTTGAAATGATTCTACAACTTGATTGGAGTCCACCTGTGTTAAATTCAATTGATTGGACATGATTTGGAAAGGCACACACCTATCCATATAAGGTCCCACAGTTGACAGGTCATGTCAGAGCAAAAACCAAGCCCTAAGGTTGAAGGATTTGTCGGTAGAGCTCCGAGACAGGATTGTGTCAGGGCACAGATCTGGGGAAGGGTACAAAAAAGTTTCTGCAGCATTGAAGGTCCCCAAGAACACAGTGGCCTCCATCATTCTTAAATGGAAAAGTTTCGAACCACCAAGACTCTTCCTAGAGCTGGCTGCCCTGCCAAACTGAGCAATTGGGGGAGAAGGGCCTTGGTCAGGGAGGTGACCAAGAACCCGATGGTCACTCTGATAGAGCTCCAGAGTTCCTCTGTGGAGATGGGAGAACCTTCCAGAAGGACAACCATCTCTGCAGCCCTCCACCAATCAGGCCTTTATGGTAGAGTGGCCAGACGGAAGCCACTCCTCAGTAAAAGGCACATGACAACCCGCTTGGAGTTTACCAAAAGGCACCTAAAGGACTCTCAGACCATGAGAAATGAGTTCCATCTGATGAAACCAAGATGGAACTCTTTGGCCTGAATGCCAAGTGTCACGTCTGGAGGAAACCAGGTACCGCTCATCACCTGGACAATACCATCCCTACAGTGAAGCATGGTGGTGGCAGCATCATGCTGTGGGGATGTTTTTCAGCGGGAGGGACTGGGAGACTAGTCAGGATCGAGGGAAAGATGAAAATGGAGGAAAGTACAGAGAGATCCTTGATGAAATCTTGCTCCAGAGAGCTCTGGACCTCAGACTGGGGTGAAGGATTACCTTCCAATAGGACAAGGACCCTAAGCACACAGCCAAGACAAAGCAGGAGTGGCTTTGGGACAAGTCTCTGAATGTCCTTAAATGGCCCAGCCAGAGCCTGGACTTGAACCCGATCGAACATCCCTGGAGAGACCTGAAAATAGCTGTGCAGCGACGCTTCCCATCCAACCTGACAGAGCTTGAGAGGATCTGCAAAGAAGAATGGGAGAAACTCCCCAAATACAGGTGTAGCGTCATTCCCAAGAAGACTCTAGACTGTAATCGCTGCCAAATGTACTTCAACAAAGTACTGAGTAAAGGGTCTGAATACTTATGTAAATGTTATTTCCTTTTCTTTTTTTCTTTTTTTACATTTGCAAATATTTCTAAAAACCTGTTTTTGCTTCATCATTATGGGGTACTGTGTGTAGATTGATGAGGAAATAAAACAATTTAATCCATTTTAGAATAAGACTGTAATGTAAAAACATTTTGAAAAAGTGAAGGGGTCTGAATACTTTCCGAATGCACTATAGGTATGGTCATATAAAATTGTCCAATAAGACCCCATTGAGCTGTTTGGCAGCCATATTGGAAAATGGCTTCTGTGAGGTTAATGCATGATTTCTTAAAAACAATCACTATGAGACATCATCGGCCCAAGTAAGCCCGACCGTGTGTGGTGGTGACAAAGTGTATAGTAATGGGCCTCAACATCAAGTTCTGACAGGACAACACCATGGGAGATCTTAGTGAATCAGCATAAGTTACTAGCGGGTGAGGTCATATCCAGCCAACCGCTCAGACGAGCTTCAGCTAGCCATTTTTTACAGTTGTAGCTGGTGCTTTCAAAGTTGGTTACATTATATATCATTTGAAAGGTTATTTCATTACCTTTCAGAACCACTTGTCAAACAAAGTTTAAAATGTATCTGGGTTTTCTTTTTGAAGCCATTTATACAGGTAATTCTGATATGTACCCATTGCTGCACTGCTATTATACATTTTCCAACTCTAGGGACATAGACCTTAAAAACAATCACTATGAGACATCGTCGGCCGAAGTGAGCCCGACTGTAAATACACATGTACATACTTAGTTTTATATAGGCTACTGAAGGTGAGGACGGGTCAATTCAGTCACTAAAGAATATAGCTATTTTCGGAGTGGGGAATTAAAATTATATGAGTAAAAACTGTGAACTGTCGGTTCGTAACGTATGATACAATTTTCTTACTGATTCATGCACATTTGGATCGGTTTGGCCTCCCGCGGACCGATGTACTCTTATCTAAACATTTGAACCGGATACAGTTCAGTATCAGTGAATCATTACATCCCTAGCATTGTGCATTATGAGACCGGAAACTTTTAATTTTGAAAAATTTGACATTTGATTTTATAAAATATATGTATGTCCCCCCCTCCTACTGGGTGAGAGATTTCAAGGCTCAGCAGTTTATTCGCTCACCATGTGTTTCTATTGGCTGGTGCATTATTGGTGATCGGAACCCAGTACTTGTCACACTGCATGAGCCCCGTCCCCAAAATTCTGCCATGCCAGACTTTACATTGAGGCGTCTTGGTGTTGTCTGGAGAACCGTAAGGGCATTTAATTGAATGTCGCTGCTCCCGTCGCAGCATATTTTTCAGAACATCCCATTACTTGTCCCGACCTCGAGATTTTGACACTATCCTGAAAAATGGTCTGGGAAGAGAAAAACCTAGCAAAATCGTTATATCGTGCTTCAGTGTATTCCCAAATCCTGAAAATTAAATCTCCCCTCTGGTATTAATAAAGTACCTATCATCATCATCATCAAGAAATGTCCTGGTCTTGGACAATACCATATTCTTTGTGTGTGGTTAAGATATGGATTAATATTGTTTCACTCTACATTTTAGAATATTTTGATTACTTTTGAATCTGTGGTACCCTTTGGCACAGTAGTCTTATAGGGGAGAAATTGAACGGAAGACGTATAGCATAACTCATGATTTCTGAAGGGAATGAATGAAGTGCAGCATCTTTCACACCTACAATAAACTTTGTGGAAAAGGGGTTTCCCCTATCAAACCTTGTCAGTTGGGAAACCCATTTACAGATTCAGCGGTGACCTTTTCCTATTCATACCTGCCACTTATTGGTCAGTTTCATTATAGAATAGTCCCTGTGCATGTCCTTATTCCAACAGGTCACATGATGGCTAACCGGTTACATTTGATTGTTGATATTAAGGCACTTGGTATCAGGATGGAAGAAGGTGGGGGAATTTCTATCCATTATCATGAATGCATCACATCCTGAGGTTTTGTACCTGTTTCCATGAGAGCATGCATACTCCCCTGTAAAAACACTTACATTTTAGTTAGGTATTTATAATTTGATTGCCAAATTCCAGATTTTTTGGGACTTGTGGTTACCATGTTCAGAATCACACTAATGCAGAATATGTCACTCCACAACTGTCCACTTTATGCAGCCACTTTAATCAAATGGAATAGGAAAAAGTGTTCTGGTCAATGATTCAGTTTTTATCCCTCCCTACGAGCTTCTTTCGATTGGGTGCAGGAAAAACTACCCTCAACACAGCCTTTGTTCAGATATGTATGATTTAAATATATATTTTGAAAAAATATCTCTCTGGTCAGATTCAATGGTATTTCAAAACTTAAGGAGCTTCTACTCTCATGGTGGAACCTGATCCCTGTGTCTTTGCCCTGAGTCATATTTGCCAAACACCCACCACAATAAGCAAAACGTGTCGCCTGTCCACCCTCTGGAACTTCCTTGAATTATGTTTTCCATTCTCGACCTGACTGGTAACCTCGAAGCCCCTCTAGTCCCTAACCGATGATTAAAAAAATTGTTTCAATAGATTGTCTGAAATTGTCATCTACGGCAACTGAGTGATTTGCTTGCACTATGTGTTTACAGCCACAGTGGTTGAGTAGTGGTTGCAGACCGGCAGTATCTAATATGTCTTTGCACATATGAGGAGCCACACTTATCAATCCATGAAAAACACAGTGGCATTGTGACTCACTTTCAAAGCATGCACAATATTTAGCCTAATGGAGGCTAACAGCTTTTAAACTCTTCAATGCTAGTGTCTTGAAAGTTGTTTTTCCTAAGGCTTGCAATGTTTCCAGTAACAGCATTTTCTAAGATGGCAAAACACTTTTACCCTTGGCCTACTGCTGGAGTCTACTACTACTACTGCTGTTGTTTGAATGTCTTGTTTCCACATTTATTAGATTCTAAAAGTGGAGAGCAAATTGACAGTTGATTCAGTCATTAATTGAAATCCACAGGCCATTATTTTGAGTCAATTGTGAATTATATTTGCTTTGATACTGAGCTGAAAGGCAATTTTGAACGTATGTCCAATATCTTATACACAGACACAGGCAAAAACAAGTTGTTAGTATCACAGAGTAATAATATAACCAGTGAAAAGAACAATTAAACCTACTGACTGTTTTTTGGAAAAGTGGAAAATGTTCCGTTGTGAAGATTAAAGGTAATTTTCAGAGAAATGCCCTTGCAGTGTTCGAGTGGGAGGTGAAGTATCATCGAGATGTGGTTTCATTCAGCATGTCTCGATAAGTAGAAATGTATTTCACACTTTCCATGGATTTACCTTTAATTGGACCAGGGGTTCTCAAACCTTTTGGGGCTGGGAACTCCTTTTGTGATAGCACATTCACTCTAATAATCAGAACACAACTTGAGTCAGATAAAGAATTGAGTACAAGGAGTCAATGTTTCCTCTGGAAACAATTGTAGCAGTGGGGAGAACCGGTCATGTAGAATTTTTATTACTAAGGACTGAGAAGCTGATTTACTGCCCCAAATTGAATGAAAAAAAAAACGATGCTGATTCCATTTAAAACTATTTCCACTTCCAGAAATGAGTCCAATAACATATTGTTAAATTATTTTAACATGCTGGACCATGCATGGTCCATATTATCAGTTATGCTATTAGCAATAAGCATTATCACCTGTAGCCCAACTGATGCAGCATTGAGGCTTTAAATAAATAGTCAACACCATGTTTCATCTGCATTTAACCTATTGGGCTAATCATTAGCCAGATCCCAAATGTGATATTTTAACTAGTTAGCATCCTATTGATGAATTTTGTCCCCCCAGAAATGTGCATAAACACAGTGAATATAATGTAGGCCTACCTGTTGGGGTAACTTGGGGTAAACCACCACCAGGGATCACACGCCCCCTGCCAGTACTTTTTAGTAATTTAGGAGATGCTCTTATCCCTCTTATCCAGAGCAACTTACAGTTAGTTAGTGCGTTCATCTTAAGATAACCACCTATCACAGTCATAGTAACTACATTTTTCCTCAAAGTAGCTATCAGAAAAGTCTGACCTAGTGAAGGGGGCGAGGGGGGTAGTCATGTGCGAGTGTTAGTTAATGAAAGGCATATTTTTGGGGCTGGTGTGTGTACCGTGGGATTATTTAAGGTACACTTTGAAGAGGTAGGGTTACAGATGTTTTCAGAAGATGGGCAGGGACTCTGCTGTCCTAGCTTCAGGGGGAATCTGGTTCCACCATTGGGGTGCCAGGACAGAGAAGAGCTTGGACTGTGTTGAGCGGGAGCTGCCCCCCCCCCCCCCCCCCCCCCCCAAATCTCCCCTATGCACTCATGGTGAATTGCAGAGTGGTCATGTGCTTAACCATGCCATTGCCACTGGTAAATGTGGACGGTTCAATCATCTTCAAAGTGCACCTTGGCAGAAATATTTTTTCATATTACATAATTTTTTTGTTGTAGCTGCAGTCATTTTGCTGTGGCGTTGTGCCACATATAAATGACTGCAGCGGAAACACTGCAAGGAGTTTTACTATGACTTTGGCAGTGCATGTGGCTGGACAAACTAATTCTCGGGCTCTGGGAAGGAACATTTTAAAGTCAGCCTCTTGGCTTCGGAGAGAAAAAAAATCAGTTTTCAATCTAATTATCTACAATTCTACACAATTTGTCATGTGGCAGAGATTTGTTTTTGTTGCAGCTTTGAAGCTAATATCCTGCAATTTTACACATTTTACCATGAGGCAGAGAACTTTGCAGTTTTAAAGCTTAATTACAGTGTATCTACTCTGAACAAAAATGTTTCATGAGCTGAAATAGAAAATCACTGAAATGTTCCATAAAGTGTATTTATCTCAAATTTTGTGCATATACAGTTACAGTACCAGTCAAAAGTGTGGACACACCTACTCATGGATGGAAACAAATATAAACAAATGTAAACAAATACAGGGATGTAAACAAATACAGTACTCGTCAAAAGTTCATTTTTACTATTTTCTACATTGTAGAATAATAGCGTAGACATAAACTATGAAATAACACATATGGAATCATGTTGTAACAAAAAGTGTTAAACAAATCAAAATATATTTAAAATTTGAGATTCTTCAAAGTAGATTCTTGTTGACAGCTTTGCACACTCTTGGCATTCTCTCAACCAGCTTCACGAGGTAGTCACCTGGAATGCATTTCACTTAACAGGTGTGCCTTGTTAAAAGTTAATTTGTGGAATTTCTTTCCCAATAAGAAGAAGAGACTTGCTTGGGCCAAGAAACACGAGCAATGGACGTTAGACCAGTGGAAATCTGACCTTTTGTCTGATGAGTCCAAATTTTGGTTCCAACCATGTCTTTGTGATACGCAGAGCAGATGAACAGATGATCTCTGCATGTGTGGTTCCCACCGTGAAGCATTGAGTAGGAGGTGTGATGGTTTAGGGCTGCTTAGCTGGTGACACTGTCTGGGATTTATTTAGAATTCAAGGCACACTTAACCAGTATGGCTATCACAGCATTCTGCAGCGATACGCTATCCCATCTGGTTTGCGCGTAGTGGGACTATCATTTGACTTTCAACAGGACAATGACGCAACACACCTCCAGGCTGTGTAAGGGCTATTTTACCGAGAAGGAGAGTGATGGAGTGCTGCATCAGATGACCTGGCCTCCACAATCACCCAACCTAAACCCAATTGAGATGGTTTGGGATGAGTTGGACCGTAGAGTGAAGGAAAATCAGCCAACAAGTGCTCAGCATATGTGGGAACTCCTTCAAGACTGTTGGAAAAGCTTTCCAGGTGAAGCTGGTTGAGAGAATGCCAAGAGTGTGCAAAGCTGTAATCAAGGCAAAGGGTGTTATTTCATAGTTTTGATGTCTTCGCTATTATTCTACAATGTAGAAAATAGTAAAAATAAACGTCTGACTTGTAATGTATTCGTTTACATCTCTGTTAGTCATCCAGACCGAAATCATTGATGAATGATTGAAATAATGTTTTTTTGAGTAACCTATATTATCTGGTTCAGAGAAGGACATTCTGTGTATGTGAGCATAACTTCTGTCACTAACATGGCTTTTCAGGAGAATGAGAAATCTACTGATAATTTAATTGGAATTCCAACTCTTGATACATGTCCCAAACAAAACCCGCCTTCGAGTCAGAAACTCAGTTCCCTTAACCCAGGTATTAGACAACATTGTACCATGAAACTTTTTCAAACCGTTAATCAGGCTAAAATGCTCTGGGACCCTCGTTCCAAGCCTAGAGGAATATTGGGAGGTCATCTGAATATTCGTAGCATTATTTCTAAAAGTAAACAGGTAGATTATTTTTTGAACGACTCTCACCTCGATTTTTTAAAGAAATCTTCTCCTATTTCTGCCTTTAATGTCCCTGGATATTCCATGTTCAGGAGGGACAGGGGAGAGGGCAGAGGGTGTGGATTGCTTATGTACATGAAAGATAACTTTAAATGCAATCGTATCATATGGAAACATGCCAATGACATTGAATGTATGGGGCTGAATGTCTTCCTATCCCCTCATATGTCTCGCACTATTATTGGATTATATCGACCACCAACATCTGATATCTCGTTTTATGACCATCTAAATGCCATGCTTTAAGAATGTGATCATAAGAAGGAGATCATCTTCATGGGCGATTTCAATATAAACTAGGAAAACAAAACTTGCAGGAAAAAAACTCAGAGATCACAGATTATTTCAACCTACTCAAATAATACAAGGTCCAACCAGAGTAACACAGTCATCCCAGACTCAAATTGATCTGGTGTTTACTAACAGACCTGATCGAATAATTAGGTCCAGTAACTTACTAACTGGCATACCTGACCACAATGTTACATTGGTGGTTAGAAAGCTCACTATAAAGAGATTTAAGAACCATATTCATGTGCAGCAGTACGATAAAAAAACAGAAAAGTGAGCAGAGTATCTACAATGTAGCTATAAGTCAAATTGACTGGTCTGATCTGTTAAGCAATGAATGCCCAGAGTCTGGATACAGAACATTTCTGTCAGCTATTGACAAAGTGGATACCTCTTTTACGAGGACATTTTAACGTAAGCCAAGACGGAAAACCTCTCTAACATGGCTCAATGAGGACCTCTGGAGGCAGATGAGAGAACGGGATTTTTCCTTGAAAAAAGCACTGAAGTCTGGTAAGAATGATGACAGACGTATATTTGCATCACTGAGAAATAAGGTGGTTAGGAATATAAAACAAGCAAAAGCAGAGTTCTTTCTTAGAGTGATCAATGAAGCAAAAGGTATTTGGGAAAATCTCAACAAACTAACAGGGAGAGGAGGTGAAAAGTCCAAAAAACATCTTGAATTAAAGGTTAAATGGGATTCTAATTCAAGACTCCAATTTCATATCCACCACCTTTAACAATTTTTTGTTGACTCTGTCAGGGAACTGGCTAAAAGATTTTTAACCAAGACCACAGTTCTCACTCCCATAGATAACAATAAACCAATATTCAGAATTCCTGAAATCTCAGCGTCAGAAGTGGACAGTATTATTAGCTTCTTCAGGAACTCTAGAACAAAATATGTATTTGGTCTAGACACTGTATTCCTGAAGAGACACACATTTTCTCAGATTGCCCCTATTGTATATCTAGTTAATCTGTCCATCAAATATGGGTTCTTACCCAATGCTTGGAAGTCTGCTGCAATGATACCTGTTATAAAATCTGTTTTAAAATCTGGTGACCCAACACTGGTGGAAATTTACTGACCTATAAGCATTCTTCCAGTGCAATCAAAAGTAGCTGAAAGATGGGTGGCTGATCATCTGACTGATCACCTCATTCAGGGCAACTCCATACATCAAATGCAATTTGGATTCAGAACTAACCATTTTCCCGAAACAGCCAATTGCTATTTTCTGGAGTGCATTAAATCTCAACTGGACATAGGTGGTGAAGTTGGCGCAGACTTTTTGGATCTTACAAATGCCTTTGATACTGTGAATCATGAGGTTCTCCTATCCAAACTATCCTCCCTTAATGTGTCCACTGAAGTCATTAGTTGGATGTATTCCTATCTGACAAACAGAAGTCAAAGGGTTTGTTCAGGGGACACTCAGTCAGACTCTCTTTACTATAACATTGGGGTCCCACAAGGGTCAACATTAGGCCCCTTTCTGTTTACCATCTACAGTTGAAGTCGGAAGTTTACATACACTTAGGTTGGAGTCATTAAAACTCACTCAACAAATTCTTGTTAACAAACTATAGTTTTGGCAAGTCAGTTAGGACATCTACTTTGTGCATGACACAAGTAATTTTTCCAACAATTGTTTACAGACAGATTATTTCACTTATAATTCACTGTATCACAATTCCAGTGGGTCAGAAGTTTACATACACTAAGTTGACTGTGCCTTTAAACAGCATGGAAAATTCCAGAAAATTATGTCATGGCTTTAGAAGCTTCTGATAGGCTAATTGACATAATTTGAGGCAATTGGAGGTGTACCTGTGGATGTATTTCAAGGCCTACCTTCAAACTCAGTGCCTCTTTGCTTGACATCATGGGAAAATCAAAAGAAATCAGCCAAGACCTCAGAAAATATTGTAGACATCCACAAGTCTGGTTCATCCTTGGGAGCAATTTCCAAACAGGTGAAGGTACCACGTTCAGCTGTACAAACAATAGTACGCAAGTATGAACACCATGCGACGCATTCTGTCTCCTAGAGATTAATGTACTTTGGTGCAAAAAGTGCAAATCAATCCCAGAACAACAGCAAAGGACCTTGTGAAGATGCTGGAGGAAACCGGTACAAAAGTATCTATATCCACAGGATATCTGATTATTATATCATTTTTTCATTTATGGGAAAGGGCAGTATGGAGTGCAATAGAGATTGCATCATTCGTGGATTTGTTAGGGAAGTATGCAAATTGGAGTGGGTCTAGGGTTTCGGGGATAGGGGTGTTGATGTGAGCCATGACCAGCCTTTCAAAGCACTTCATGGCTACAGAAGCGAGTGCTATGGGTCGGTAGTCATTTAGGCAGGTTACCTCAGTGTTCTTGGGCACAGGGACTATGGTGGTCTGCTTGAAACATGTTGGTATTACAGACTCAGACAGGGAGAGGTTGAAAATGTCAGTGAAGACACTTGCCAGTTAGTCAGCGCATTCTCGGAGTACACATCCTGGTAATCCGGCTGCGGAGAGCGTGATCACACAGTCGTCCGGAACAGCTGATGCTCTCATGCATGTTTTAGTGTTACTTGCCTCGATTTTAGCTTGTGTTACTGGGCAGCTCTCGGCTGTGCTTCCCTTCGTAGTCTGTGATAGTTTGCAAGCCCTGCCACATCCGACGAGCGTCGGAGACGGTGTAGTATGATTCGATCTTAGTCCTGTATTGACGTTTTGCCTGTTTGATGTTTCATCTGAGGGCATAGCGGGATTTCTTATAAGCTTCCGGGTTAGAGTCCATCGCTACCCATTAGTTCAGTGCAAATGTTGCCTGTAATCCATGGCTTCTGATTGGGGTATGTACGTACAGTCACTGTGGGGACGACGTCATCGATGCACTTATTGATGAAGCCAGTGACTGATGTAGTGTACTCCACAATGCCATCGGAAGAATCTCAGAACATATTCCAGTCTGTGCTAGCAAAACAGTCCTTTAGCTTAGCATCTGCTTCATCTGACCACTTTTTTATTGATCAACGTTTACGACAGCGTGTTCCAGTTCTTGCCCATATCCAGCAACTTCGCACAGCCATTGAAGAGGAGTGGGACATCATTCCACAGGCCACAATCAACAGCCTGATCTGAACTCTATGCGAAGGGATGTGTCGCACAGCATGAGACAAATGGTGGTCACAACAGATACTGACTGGTTTCTGTTCCACGCACCTTCTTTTTTTTAAAGGTATCTGTGACCAACAAAAACAGCTGATGAATGCTGCCGTGGTGGTTCTTACAATTTTTTTGTGAATACTTTTAATTATCTGATTATTATATCATTTTTTCATTTATTTTATATCTAGTATTTTATACCCAGTTTTTATTATTTATTTTGGATCCAGTGACGCGGATAGCCACAGTGCTGGGGCAGCTAGATTTATCCATGGATCATTTTAGTAGCCTTTTAGTAGTCTATTGGCTAGCAAGCAAAATGGCTGAATTGAGTAAAGGGTGTTCTCCTGCTTCTACACAAAGCAGTGAAAACTCCTTTGACTCTATCGCCGACCGTAAGGCCATTAAATGTATTTTATGTGAGATGTTCACAGTCATCCCAGTGAAGGACTTTTCTGAAAACTTCACCTGTGTCAAATGCCACAAACTAAATGCTGCCAAGAAGAGGATCATTACTTTACTTGAGGAAATTAAACATCTGGATGAGCGTCTAATTTTGAATAAGGTTGACTGTAATGGAACTTTTATGGAGCTTGAGTATTTCCCCACCTTACGGCATTCTGAACCTAGCCAAAACTCAGATGCTTTCAGCTCTACCCCTGGCGGGGGTGAATGGAGTGGGATTGGATCCAGCAGGAGGAAGAGACGCGCATGCCAGTATTCCGTTTTTGTCTTGCAACGCTGTGATATTAAACTCTCAAATCGTTTTTAGCCACTGTCCCCGCTGTTTTCCTCAGGGCGTACGGACGCTGGGTACGCATATGCTGTAGCTTCTACACTGACGACCACCTACACTACGGGCTACACTATGAGCTCTCGTGTTCAGGGTGCCCGGTGGCTTGGGACTCCTCCCTGGCAATCGGGATCTACGCAGCCTTCTCCCCAGCCGATTTCTGCGGATCCTGTCGCTGATCGGAGATACGGTAGCGGGGGGATCCGACCGGCGCTCATCATTGGAAGTTCAATGGTAAGGAACATCTCCTTGCCAGCAATTAAAACGCTATGCTATCCGGGTGCAAAAGTTAAGGATATCACTACGCCACTTCCTGAAGCCATAAACCAAAATCCACAGACGGCTACTGTTATAGTACATGTGGGATTTAATGACACTAAGTTGGCCAGCTCTGAACTGCTTAAACGTTACTTAATGGAACTAATTGCAAAACTGAAATAACTAAACAAGCGCCTCATTATATCGGGTCCCATAACCACGATGAGACGTGGATACGGTAGATACAGTAGGTTGCTATCACTTCAGGTCTGGCTAAAGAGTTATTGTAACTCTGTCAATGTGGTCTTTATTGATACAGAGAAAATGCGGAGGGGTGCTGATGTATGTGAAATCCACTTTTGTAGCATCATGTGCTCTTAATGTCACTATACCACAGAAATTTGAAATCCTGGTTTTAGATGTGACCATGAGCCAAAATGTGCATGTATTTGTTGCTGGAGTGTGTAGGCCTCCTGCTGCTTTAGTTGATGCGATTAGTACCATAGCTGAGCATTTAGAACAATCATCTATCTATCATCTGAACTGATGGTCTTAGGTGACTTTAACCTGGACTGGCTGACACATCTCGGATAACTTACTTCCTACCCAAGCAAGTTATACTGAACTCTGACATAATTATACTTTTTTTTATGAGATAGGTCATGCTTTTAATCAACATTCTATGTCCTCTGTTTTTTTGTTTGAAAGAAATCTTGGTTTAATAGATCCAGGTCAGTCAGTATACTGCTCATCCCTCTCCCAGCCGCTAGTCGACTTGAAAGAGGACCAGACAACCCCCAGTGAATCATTGTACTCTCTGGAGCAACTGTCTACTTCTGATGTATTGGAACAACTACTTATGATTGATGTTAAAAAAAATATGATATGCTTGATTCCTTATTACAGCTTTCTGCTCCATTGATTGTGGAAGCATTAACACATATGTTTAACTTGACAATTATATCCAGTACTATCCCTAGAGTTTGGGAGGCAGCCCATGTGCTTCTTCTACGTAAAGGTGGTGACCCTAGTGATCTAAATTATTATCGTCCCATTTCCAAACTCTCTTGCCTAGCAAAAATCCTGGAATCATTGTTTAATACTCAGCTTAGATCCCTTTTAACTGCTACATCTTTTCTGTAAAACAGTCAGAGTTCAGACCAGGTCATAGTACCATCTCTGCTACTTCTATGGTTTTATATTATGTTATAAATAGTTTGGATATGAAGAAACACTGTGCTGTCCTCTTCATTGACCTGTCCAAGTTATTCGACTCTGTGGATCACACTTTACTTATTCAGAAACTCTCTATGATTGGCTTCGATCAGGCTGCTTGTAGCTGGGTTGAGAATTTTTTTTTAATACAGAATACAGTGTGTACTTACTGATGCCGTTAAATCAGGATTTCTACATACATATACATAACAAAAGGTGTCGCACATGGTTCGAATCTTGGTCCAGTTCTTTTCACTATTTCTATTAACAGCATTGGTTTATGTGTACAAAACTGTAACTTTCATCTGTAGCATATGACACTGTTATATACGCTACTGCCCCCACAGCAGCTCAGGCTCTGTTGACTCTTCAATCTGCTTTTACTACCTTGCAGAAAGCCTTGGTTGACCTGAAGTTAGTACTAAATGCTGGTATAACCAAGTACATGTTATTTTCCAAATCATGTAGTAAGTAAAAGTAATTTAGATGGTGCCCCCATTGATTGTGTCCGCGCCTATAAATATCTGGACATCTGGATTGACGAAAAGCTTTAAAAAGCACGTTGACGAGTTAGTCAAGAAATTAAGAATTAGGTTGGGCTTCTTCTATAGGAATAGGGCTTGCCTTTCATTAAATAGTAGAAAACAGATCATTCAGTCCACATTTATTCCTGTTCTAGATTATGGCGATATTATATACATAAATGCAGCTACCAGTGTTTTGAAGCCCTTGGACACAATTTATCGTAGCGCACTTCGTTTTATAACATCTGATAGTTTTGACACTCACCACTGCATCGTTTATCATCAAGTTGTGGCCTCCCGGGTGGCGCAGTGGTCTAGGGCACTGCATCGCAGTGCTAGCTGCGCCACCAGAGTCTCTGGGTTCGCGCCCAGGCTCTGTCGCAGCCGGCCGCAACCGGGAGGTCCGTGGGGCGACGCACAATTGGCATAGCGTCGTCCGGGTTAGGGAGGGTTTGGCCGGTAGGGATATCCTTGTCTCAGTATGTAAAATGTAATGAAATGTAAAAAAAAATGTAATAAAATGTATGCACTCTACTGTAAGTCGCTCTGGATAAGAGCGTCTGCTAAATGACTAAAATGTAAATGTAAAAGTTGGTTGGACCTCGCTAAACACATGTAGGTCACTTCATCATTCTGTTTTTGTTTATAAAGCCTTACTCTATAAACTACCAATTTACTTAACTTCATTGTTGAAATATAGAAACTGGGGTTACAACACTAGATCACAGGGTTGGTTAACTTCTTGACGGAAACTTCACATGTATCCACAGAGTTCGGTAAATCTGCCTTTTCCTACCAGGTCCCTGTCATGTGGAATAATCTCCAAGTAAACTTTCATTTGGATGGGAGACCACATGCTGCTGGAAGTGGTGTTGCAGGGCCAGCAGGAGGCATTCTTTCCTCTGGTCTAAAAATATCCCAATGCCCCAGGGCAGTGATTGGGGACATTGCCCTGTGTAGGGTGCTGTCTTTTGGATGGGATGTTAAACGGGTGTCCTGACTCTCTGAGGTCATTAAAGATCCCATGGCACTTATTGTAAGTGTAGGGGTGTTAACCCCGGTGTCCTGGCTAATTCCCAAGCTGTACCTCATACCGTCACGGTCACCTAATCATCCCCAGCTTCCAATTGGCTCATTCATCCCCCTCCTCTCCCCTGTAACTATTCCCCAGGTTGTTGCTGTAAATGAGAATGTGTTCTCAGTCAACTTAACTGGTTAATATAAAAATAAATGTGTTTGATTGTGTATATAATATTTGCTATTTATTTTGTGTTTTAAATTGTGTATAATTTTATTTTCTGTAATGTTCCCAGGACACATTTGCAAATGAGACCTAGGTCTCAATGTGTTTTTCCCTAGTTAAATAAAGTGAATAAAACATATCTGTATTGCCAGTCATGAGAAATCCATAGATTAGCGCCTAATGAATTTATTTGACTGATTTCCTGATATGAACTGTAACTCCACAAAATCTTTGAAATTGTTGCATGTTGCGTTTATATTTTTGTAGATTACTAATGCATTAATTCAACGGATAGAGGACATTATTCTGGTCAGCACTACTTTATTTAGTCTTCTGAGGCAACAAGTTATGACAGAAGAGAAGTTGTATGTATCAAACTGTTGTTGACAAACAAATGTCATACCAAATGTCGGAAATTATAATATAGCCTAACAAATGTCTGAAATTATAAGTAAATGTATTACAATTTTAGTAAATTAATAATAGTAGGTTAAATTATAATGGAATTATTATGGCGGATTGAACTGCGACAATTTTTTGAAGTGATTTGTTTGCCAATCAGATGAAAACATCACACAACACTCATGATATGCGAAACAGCCTACGCAGACCGCAAAAATAACAGTAAACGGGATAAAATGTTTACATGCCACAGTATCCCGTTTTAGAACTGCATATCCCAGGCATCTAATATGGGTTTCTTATAACTGGGATACAAGTTTTTTGGGGTTATTGTAAATGGGATGTGATGTTTATATGCATCAACTCAAAAACAGAATACTTGACTTTACCGAATAATAGAGGGATATTGGTGTGCATGTAAACATTGTCAGTGTTCATATATACTGAACAAAAATATAAACACAACATGCAACAATTCCAAATATTTTACTGAGTTACAGTTCATACAGTGTAAGGAAATCATTCAATTTAAATAAATTACTTTGGCCCTAATTTATGGATTTCACATGACTGGGAATACAGATATGCATCAATTGGTCACAGATAACTTTTTTTTTAAGTAGGGGCGTGTATCAGAAAACCAGTCCAGTATCTGTTGTGACCACAATTTGCTTCATGCAGCGCGACACGTCTCCTTTGCATAGACTTGATCAGGCTGTTGATTGTGGCCTGTGGAATGTTTTCCCGCTCTTCGAAGGCTGTGCAAAGTTGCTGGATATTGGCGTAAACTCAATCACGCTGTTGATCCAGAGCATTCCAGACTTGTTCTCGGAGACATGTCTGGTAAGTATGCAGGCCTTGGAAGAATTGGGACATTTTCAGCTTCCAGGAATTGTGTACAGATCCTTACGACATGGGGCTGTGCTTAATCATGCTGAAACATGAGGTGATGGCGGCGGATGAATTGTATGACAATGAGCTTCAGGATCTCGTCACAGTAGATCAAATGCAATTGTGTTTGTTGTCCGTAGTTTATGCCTGCCCATACCATAACCCCACCGCTACCATGGGGCATTCTGTTCACAACTTTGAAATCAGCAAACCACTCGCCCACACAACTCCATACACATGGTCTAAGGTTATGAGGCCGGTTGGATGTACTGTAAAATTCTATAAAATGAAGTTGGCGGTGGCGTCGAGAAATTACCATTATATTATCTGGCAACATCTCTGGTGTACATTCCTGCAGTCAGCATGACAATTGCACACTGCCTCAAAACTTGAGACATTTGTGGTGTTGTGTGACAAAACTGCACATTTAAGAGTGGCCTTTTATTGTCCCCAGCACAAGGTGCGCCTGTGCAATAATCATGCTGTTTAATCAGCTTCTTGATATGCCACACCTGTCAGGTGGATGGATTATCTTGGCAAAGTTTACATGCTCACTAACAGGGATGTAAACAAATTTGTGTGCCAAATTTCAGAGAAATAAGCTTTTGTATGTATGGAACATTTCTGGGATCTTTTATTTCAGCTCATGAAACATGGGACCAACACTTTACATATTGCATTTATATTTTTGTCAGTGTAAATCAGGGCTCTCCAACCCTGTTCCTGGAGAGCTACCATCCTGTAGGTTTTATCTCCACACCTAATCTAGCGCACCTGGTTCTAATAATTTGCTGATTGATAAGCTGAATTAGGTTAGTTATAACTGGGGTTTGCGCAAAAACCTACAGGTTAGTTCTCCAGGAACAGGGTTGGAGAGCAGGCCTTCATTGTAAATAAGAATTAGCGCTTAACTGGCACGCCTGGATAAAAAAAAATATATATATAGTTGAATAAGCTAACATTTCTGAAAATACATGTGTTGAATTAGTCAGCTAAGTTGGCCATAAATGTAATATATATGTAGTTTCCCTTCAGGCAAAGGTGAGAGTCAGGGGTGTTCAGCTTTGTCATAGTGAAAAAATCTTCCTGCATGGTTACCACCACGTTTGACCACTCATAATGGGTGGACTACTTCATTTGTGTAGGTGTTGTCATTTGGATTGAACATAAAACTGAAAGGTCAGTGTGCGGTGTCCAACCTTCAGTGGACAGTTGATGTTCAATTGAATACAAGAAAAACAGATCTAATTCCAACTGTCTTTAATTTTCTGTTCTTGATAGTGAGGCTTGAGAGGAAGAGTTGAGGGAAGCTTCAAACCACAGACCACTGCACAGTCACATACTCAGGTGGTGACTTTGTCGCAGCTACTATGTATGTGTCATTAAAGAACACCACATCATGAATTAAAGTGTGGGCTGTTGGGTGGATGCTTCACTCCACGATTTTGTTCAAGGTGCCCACACATTTGCGTCAATCAGTTGTACCTGAAACTTTGTGTAGGTCAGCTATCTTGTCCCTTTTGGGGCCTTTACTTGAAGTGTGGAAGGGTTTATAATGCCACCAAATTTCACACACAGCTAGGTCAAAACCTTAGAAGTGTTTCTAGCTATAGTGCCATTTCAGATGTGTTATATTCCCCTTCTAATATGGCCGCCAATTAGCGCCATTGGGCCATATTAGACAAGTGTCACATGGCCATATTTCCATAAATAATAGATACATACAGCCTAATGAGGGCTTAAAATGTTTGAGGGTGTCTAGTGAACACAATAAGATGGCCCAAATATGCCATTTATATATCCTTTAAAATTTTAGTAGAAGAGTGATGATAAAGTGCCCAAAATACATTTAAAAATATATATATATTCAATACAATAGTTCAATATTTTACATGTAAACACTGTGTTCCCTGAAGTCTGCTGATTACAATGATACATAATATGATAATGCATTCCTATGGGATTTTATGTAATATGTCCAGCAGGGAGACGGGTAACCCATTTTAACCAAAGGCCTTTGACACCATTCAACCTTTACAAAAAGCAATTAAAAGGTCCAAATAAAGATGTCTAGCAATAGTGCCATTGCAGATTTAGCCCATTATAGTCTAAAGAACCATTTTTCTAGAATGTCTGGATTCACATTGCCGTATCTCCATAAATAATTGGTACATTCAGCCCAATGATGGATAAAAATACTGGTGTTGGAAAATGTATAATGTCCTAAGTATGCCAGATATATGTATCCTTTAAAATATATGCACAATAGTGGTCAAAAGCTGCCATCAAATTGCTGTTTTGTCATTTTCAACTGACCGTAACTTCGTCAATAAGTGGTACATTAAGTCTATTGATGGCCACACCAGTAGAAATCCACTTTTTAGAGCTCAAAGGTGGTCAGAGCTTAACCATGATGTTGCACAACAATGTAAGACAAGTTATCACTTTAGTCAAAGTATGATATATTTTGGCTTGAAGTGCCAAATCCGAATGTGTCACTTCTGATGTTTCCGTGAGTCTTGCGTGTCTTTTCCTATAACATGACGTACAAAATCTTTTCATCCTATGTTTAGTTTCAGGGCTGGGTTTTATTTAAATGTTAACACCCACCGGAATGGCAATGTTTATTAATCAGAAACACCTGCTGCAAAGTTCTTCCTATTCGTGAGTCGTCTGAGAGCCATGGAGCAAATTAAAACAGGGGTTGCAAGTGCAAGCTGTTTTTGCACATTTTAGTACCCTACTCCCAGCATTGGTGAGGTCGGGCACTGATATTGAGCGATTAGGCCTGGCTCGCAGTCGGTGTTCCAATTCAGCCCAAAAGATGTTCAGTGGGGTTGAGGTCAGGGCTCTGTTCTTCCACACCGATCTCGACAAACCATTACTGTATAGACCAGAGAACCATTACTGTCACTCCAGAGAAAGCGTTTCCACTGCTCCAGAGTCCAATGGAGGCGAGCTTTATACCACTCCAGCCGATGCTTTGCATTGCTCATGGTGATCTTAGGCTTGTGTGTGGCTGGTCAGCCATGGAAACCCATTTCATGAAGCTCCCGACAAACAGTTTGTGTGCTGACGTTGCTTCCAGAGGCAGTTTGGAACTCGGTAGTGAGTGTTGCAAACGAGGACAGACGTTTTTTACGCGCTTCAACACTCAGTGGTCCCAATCTGTGGGCTTGTGGCCTACCACTTTGCCGTTGCTCCTCAACATTTCCACTTCACAATAACAGCACATACAGTTGACCGGGGCAGTTCCAGCAAGGCAGAAATTTGACGAACCGACGTGTTGGAAAGGTGGCATCCTATGACATTGCCACGTTGAAAGTCACTGAGATCTTCAGTATGGGCCATTCTACTGCCAATGTCTATGGAGATTTCATGGCTGTGTGCTCAATTTTATACACCTGTCAGCAATGGGAGTGGCTGAAATAGCCGAATCCACAAATTTGAAGGGGTGTCTAGAAACCTTTGGCCATGTAATATACACTGCTCAAAAAAATAAAGGGAACACTTAAACAACACAATGTAACTCCAAGTCAATCACACTTCTGTGAAATCAAACTGTCAGGGTTTACCAAAATTGGACCCAGAAGCAGACCAGGACAAGGTGAGTATGAAGATGGTGAGTATTTATTAATAAATGAGAACGTGGAGGTAGATAGTTCCAGGTGGTGGAGCGGGCAGCGGAGGTGTGTTGATGGGATTGGATAGGCAGATCCAAGGGATAAACAAAAACTGGTGACGAGCAGACAGGGATGGGATATGGGTTCCGGGTGAATGGTGTTCATGGCTAACGATCCGGCAGGGAATGGATGTCAGGTCCGGGCTTAAGAAGAGGAGAGATGATGATCAGGACCAGGTGTGCAGATAGCTGATGGGATACAGGTGCGGGTAATCAGAACTCTCCCAACTGGCTACATTGCCCGGCAACCAGACAGGGTGCGTTCCAGGACGCCGGAAAAAACACTCCAGGACAGAACACAGGCAAAAAACAGACTCAGGAAACGGGATTCGTGACAGTACCCCCCCTCAGACGAACGCCACCGGGCGGACTACCCGGAGCGCCAGGGTGGAGGCGGTAAAAGTCACGAAGCAGGTCATCGTCAAGGATCTGACGCCGAGGAATCCAACTCCTCTCCTCTGGACCATATCCTTCCCAATCCACTAAATACTGGAACCCTCGACCCCGCCGTCTGGAGTCCATGATACGGCGCACCGTGTAGGCAGGACCACCTCCGATCATCCGAGGAGGAGGAGGACGAGGAGGAGGGGGCAACAGAGGACTGAGAAGAACCGGCTTGAGGCAGGAGACATGAAAGGTGGGGTGTACTCTAAGCGTTGCCGGCAATTTGAGTCGGACCACAACAGGGTTAATGATTCTCTCCACCACAAACGGACCAATGAACCTTGGTGACAGTTTCCTCGACTCAGTCCGTAGAGGAAGATCCCGTGTAGCCAACCAAACCTTATCTCCGATGGTAGAAGCGGGAGCAGGAATACGGCGACGATTCACCTGGATCTGATACCGGTCAGAAACTCTAAGGAGGACCTTCCTGGCCCGATGCCAGGTCCGGTGGCAACGACGAATGTGGGCCTGGACAGAAGGAACCGAGAGATCCCTCTCCTGAGAAGGAAACAAGGGAGGTTGGTATCCGTACAGGCATTGGAAGGGGGACATCCCAGTGGCAGATGAAGGAAGGGTATTATGGGCATACTCGACCCAGGGTAATTGAGATGACCAAGAGGTGGGATCAGAGGAGACAAGACAACGTAGCGTAGACTCCATCTTCTGGTTGGCTCTCTCCGCCTGACCATTAGATTGTGGGTGAAATCCAGAAGTGAGACTGACTGTAGCTCCAATGGCCAAACAGAAGGATCTCCAGACAGCAGAGGTAAACTGAGGACCACGGTCAGAAACAATGTCACTGGGCAACCCGTGGACCCTGAAAACCTCCCTAACAAGGATCTCGGACGTCTCCGTGGCAGATGGAAGCTTGGAGAGAGGGACAAAATGAGCAAACTTGCTGAATCTGTCCACAATGGTCAGAATGACCGTGTTCCCAACAGAAGAGGGCAATCCCGTGACAAAATCCAGGGCCAGATGCGACCAAGGTCGCCAAGGAATAGGTAGGGGGTGAAGAAGCCCAGAGCTGGGCCGATTGGTACTCTTGTTCTGCGCACAAACAGGACATGCGGCAACAAACCTCCGGGTATCTTCTCCCATGGCAGGCCACCAAAATCGTCTGCGCAGTAGCGCCATAGTCCGAGCAACGCCAGGGTGACAAGCTATCTTGCTGGCGTGGGACCACTGAAGGACAGCAGAACGGACCGACTCAGGCACGAACAACCGACCGGGTGGACCGTTACCGGGGCCGGGCTGCGTCCGAAGGGCCGCCATCACATCCTCCTCAATCCTCCATGTAACGGCTCCCATGACAAGGTTCTGGGGAAGAATCGTCTCAGTCTTGGCCCCACTCTCATCCGTCTTGGAGAACATCCGGGACAAGGCGTCCGCTTTGCCGTTCTTCGACCCAGGTCGGAACGTCAGGGAAAAATTGAAACGTCCAAAAAAACAACGCCCACCTGGCCTGACGGGAGTTGAGACGTTTAGCCGATTGCACGTAAGCCAGATTCTTGTGGTCCGTCCAGACCACAAACGGTTGCTCCGCTCCCTCCAACCAGTGACGCCACTCCTCCAAGGCAAGCTTCACAGCGAGAAGCTCCCGGTTACCCACATCGTAGTTTCTCTCAGCTGGTGAAAGACGACAAGAGTAGAAGGCGCAGGGATGGAGTTTACCGTCAGTAGAGCTACGCTGGGACAGGATGGCGCCCACCCCCACATCAGACGCGTCCACCTCAACAACAAACTGACGGGAAGTGTCAGGTTGAGAGAGAATCGGGGCGTTGGTGAATCGGCTCTTCAAGTCCAGAAATGCTCGGTCTGCCTCAGGAGTCCAACAGAAATTCCTGGTACAAGACGTCAAGGCAGTAAGAGGAGCGGCCACCCGGCTGTAATCCCGGATAAACCTCCGATAGAAGTTCGCAAATCCCAGGAATCTCTGGAGCTGCAATCTCGTACCGGGCTGGCCCCAATCCCGAACCGCCCGAACCTTCTCTTGGTCCATCTTGATCTCTCCCCTGGAGATGATGTACCCGAGGAAGGACGTAGTGTGGGCGTGAAAATCACACTTCTCAGCCTTCACGAACAGACGGTTCTCCAAGAACCGCTGCAGGACCTGCTTGACATGCTGGACGTGGCTAGAAAGCTCCCTCGAGAAGATGAGGATATCATCCAGGTAAACGAACACAAAAATACCAATCATATCTCTCAGCACGTCATTCACCATACTTTGGAACACAGCAGGAGCGTTGGTCAGTTCAAACGGCATCACCTGGTACTCGAAATGTCCCATAGGTGTATTGAACCCAGTCAACCACTCGTCCCCCTCTTTGATCCGAACCAAATGATAAGCATTGCGTAGGTCAAGCTTCGTAAACACCGTAGCACCCTGTAATGAGTCGAACGCAGAGCTCATCAAGGGCAGGGGATACTTGTTTTTGACCGTAATATCATATCATTCAAACCCCGATAATCAATACACGGTCGAAGTGAGCCATCCTTCTTGCTCACAAAAAAGAATCCTGCTCCCAGAGGTGATGACGAGGGGCGAATGAGACCTGCAGCTAGAGACTCCTTGATGTAGGTCTCCAAGGCCTCACGCTCAGGTCGAGAGATACTGTATAATCGTCCCTTGGGAAAGGCAGCTCCAGGGAACAGCTTAATCGCACAGTCATAAGGTCGGTGGGGAGGAAGTGACAGAGCCTTCTGCTTACTGAATACTTCACCCAAATCGTGATATATTTCTGGAACCAGGGACAAATCAGGGGGAGCAGACTCACTGCCCTGACTGGGGATAGCATGAGAACAGGCAGTCCTAAGGCAGTTAGCATGACACTCAATGCTCCAACTAGTTACCCTACCCGTCACCCAATCAACCGAGGGATTGTGTTCTCTCAGCCAGGGGTAACCAAGAACCAGGGGAACATGGGGCGAGGACAAAATGAAGAAGGAGATAACCTCTGAATGATTCCCCGACAACAACATCTTAACCAGTTCAGTCCTCATAGTGATCCGTGCCAGACTACTGCCGTTCAGAGTGGTAGCTTCAATGGCTTCCGGCAATTGCTCCTTGGAAAGCCCCAGCTGTTCCACCAAATCGGCATCAATAAAGCTGCCATCGGCACCTGAATCGATAAAAGCGTTCATCGCTAAACTCTGATTCTTATTCATGAGGGTCGCAGGAAAACAGGGTCTGACAGGGTTCTTGAGAGGTTGAAACTGGCTCGCTAAAAGACCTCCCAAAACTAGCGAGCCGGGCAGTTTAACGGGTGCTGAGGACAAGCGGAGATGTAATGTCCCGAGCTACCACAGTAGAGGCAGCTGTTGGTCTCACGTCTACGTTGGCGCTCCACCTTAGTTAACCCGTGTCGCCCTATAAGCATGGGTTCAGGATCTGACGGCAAGACCCCTCCACTAATCCTGTGTGGGGAATAATGATCAACACGTTCTGGTCCACTTCCTGACCCGAATGGTAACCGAGTCTCAGATTGATTAGACGGACACCACTGCTTCTCCCTCCTTCTCTCTCGGACTCTATTATCTACCCGAATAGCTAAGGTGACCAAACTGTCTAGGTCACTAGGCTCTGGATAGGAGATCAGCTCGTCCTTGAGTTGCTCCGACAACCCCTGCTAAAAAGCCGCTTGTAGTGATTCCTCATTCCAACCACTCTCCACAGCCAATGTCCTGAATTCAATCACAAAGTCTGCCACACTGCGAGCTCCTTGGCGAAGAGAGAACAAACGTTTAGCTGCGTCCTTACCTCGGACTGGATGGTCAAAAAGCTTTCTCATCTCTGCCGTGAAACCCTGGTATGACGTCATGCAGGTGTCCCGTCGTTCCCAAACGGCTGAAGCCCATTCCAGAGCTCTACCACGCAGCAGCTCAATAACAAAAGCTATCCTAGCCTTATCTGTGGCGTAAGAGTAGGGCTGCAGATCAAAAACTAACCCACACTGCAAAAGAAATGAACGGCATCCTCCCAAATCTCCCTCGTACTTATCCGGTGTCGGAACCTTGGGCTCACGGAAGGAACCCGCTCCCGAATCGGCAGGTGATATGGGTGAAACAGGTGGTGGATGATCCGCCGGCAAACTGAGCTGATCCTGGATACTCGTTAAGCTAGCCGATAAGTTCCGGATTGAACCCGCTATCTCGTGTAGCGCCGTGTTGTGTTGTCCCAACATCTTCTCCTGCTGGGTAATTGCATGGCAAACGGAGTCCAGGTCCGCTGGGTTCATCGCTGGCCGGATCGTTCTGTCAGGGTTTACCAAATTGGACCCAGAAGCAGACCAGGACAAGGTGAGTATGAAGATGGTGAGTATTTATTAATAAATGAGAACGTGGAGGTAGATAGTTCCAGGTGGTGGAGCGGGCAGCGGAGGTGTGTTGATGGGATTGGATAGGCAGATCCAAGGGATAAACAAAAACTGGCGACGAGCAGACAGGGATGGGATATGGGTTCCGGGTGAATGGTGTTCATGGCTAACGATCCGGCAGGGAATGGATGTCAGGTCCGGGCTTAAGAAGAGGAGAGATGATGATCAGGACCAGGTGTGCAGATCGCTGATGGGATACAGGTGCGGGTAATCAGAACTCTCCCAACTGGCTACATTGCCCGGCAACCAGACAGGGTGCGTTCCAGGATGCCGGAAAAAACACTCCAGGACAGAACACAGGCAAAAAACAGACTCAGGAAACGGGATTCGTGACACAAACTGTCCACTTAGGAAGCAACACTGATTGACAATACATTTCACATGCTGTTGTGCAAATGGAATAGACAAAAGGTGGAAATTATAGGCAATTAGCAAGACACCCCCAATAAAGGAATGGTTCTGCAGGTGGTGACCACAGACCACTTCTCAGTTCCTATGCTTCCTGGCTGATGTTTTGGTCACTTTTGAATGCTGGCGGTGCTTTCACTCTAGTGGTAGCATGAGACGGAGTCTACAACCCACACAAGTGGCTCAGGTAGTGCAGTTCATCCAGGATGGCACATCAATGCGAGCTGTGGCAAAAAGGTTTGCTGTGTCTGTCAGCGTAGTGTCCAGAGCATGGAGGCGCTACCAGGAGACAGGCCAGTACATCAGGAGACGTGGAGGAGGCCGTAGGAGGGCAACAACCCAGCAGCAGGACCGCTACCTTCGCCTTTGTGCAAGGAGGTGCACTGCCAGAGCCCTGCAAAATGACCTCCAGCAGGCCACAAATGTGCATGTGTCAGCATATGGTCTCACAAGGGGTCTGAGGATCTCATCTCTGTACCTAATGGCAGTCAGGCTACCTCTAGCGAGCACATGGAGGGCTGTGCGGCCCCACAAAGAAATGCCACCCCACACCATGACTGACCCATCGCCAAACCGGTCATGCTGGAGGATGTTGCAGGCAGCAGAACGTTCTCCACGGCGTCTCCAGACTCTGTCACGTCTGTCACATGTGCTCATGTGCTCAGTGTGAACCTGCTTTCATCTGTGAAGAGCACAGGGCACCAGTGGCGAATTTGCCAATCTTGGTGTTCTCTGGCAAATGCCAAACGTCCTGCACGGTGTTGGGCTGTAAGCACAACCCCCACCTGTGGACGTCGGGCCCTCATACCACCCTCATGGAGTCTGTTTCTGACCGTTTGAGCAGACACATGCACATTTGTGGCCTGCTGGAGGTCATTTTGCAGGGCTCTGGCAGTGCTCCCCCTTGCACAAAGGCGGAGGTAGCGGTCCTGCTGCTGGGTTGTTGCCCTCCTACGGCCTCCTCCACGTCTCTTGATGTACTGGCCTGTCTCCTGGTAGCGCCTCCATGCTCTGGACACTACGCTGACAGACACAGCAAACCTTCTTGCCACAGCTCGCATTGATGTGCCATCCTGGATGAGCTGCACTACCTGAGCCACTTGTGTGGGTTGTAGACTCCGTCTCATGCTACCACTAGAGTGAAAGCACCGCCAGCATTCAAAAGTGACCAAAACATCAGCCAGGAAGCATAGGAACTGAGAAGTGGTCTGTGGTCACCACCTGCAGAATCACTCCTTTATTGGGGGTGTCTTGCTAATTGCCTATAATTTCCACCTTTTGTCTATTCCATTTGCACAACAGCATGTGAAATTTATTGTCAATCAGTGTTGCTTCCTAAGTGGACAGTTTGATTTCACAGAAGTGTGATTGACTTGGAGTTACATTGTGTTGTTTAAGTGTTCCCTTTATTTTTTTGAGCAGTGTATATAGCTAGCTAGCTTGCTGGAATGATAACAGAGAACATACCTATTTGATCATATCCGTGTGCATGTCCAAATATGAATGATGTATGGAATCGGACACAGTTTCCTGGAATTATCAAATGGCAAGAGTCAGACAAATGTCAACATGTCAACAGCTCGTATAGGCAAGGTTTAGCTGACTCATCTCTGGGCAGGTAGGCTGGTAGTCATTTTCGGAAATAATCATTTTCACCTGACTTAGTCTGTGTTAAAGCAGAATTCCGGAGGGCGTGGGTGACACTATGCCGCCCCACTTGTGTAGTGTTTTCACTTTGAACGAAAACAATGGGTTAGAGCCCTGAGCCGCCTTCGGCTGGCCTTCTGGGCTAGGTGTGTCTTTGCACTAATCCCGCCTACTCGAGTGACCCCGCTGCCCCATAGCTGGAGAGGAAGTGAAAGTAATTTGCAACCTAACATTACAGCCGCCAGAAACAAAAAGAGCAGACGAAGCCAACAAGCATCATTCTCTGTTCTTGGATCTGAATCAACTTGACCCTAAAAGAGGAAAAGAAGAAAGAAAAAGACTGCTCATGACCAATCCGTAAATCGGACAAACATTGGAATTCATTTTGAAAGGTGGAAGAGTGACACAGAAATGGCCACCGTTCTCATGGACTGGTAACGTTAGGTAAGAGTTGGGTTGCGCTTTTAACCTGCTAACTACGTTAGCTGCTAAACTTAGTGTGTTCAATGTTCAAGCCATCTAACATGGCTACTTAGCTAGCTAGCTAATGGTTAGATTAATTTGAGTACAAAACAGTCCGAATGCAGAAGATGTTAGCTAGCTAAGTAGCCTTGTTAGGGAATGAACATTATTTATACTCTGAGAAAAACTATAAATGCAAGATGTAAAGTGTTGGTCCCATGTTTCATGAGCTGAAATAAACATCCCAGAAATATTCCATAAGCACAAACAACTTGTCTCTCAAATTCTGTGCTGAAATTTGTTTACATCCCTGTTAGTGAGCATTTATCCTTTGCCCTAATCCATCCACCTGACAGGTGTGGCATATCAAGAAGCTGACTAAACTGCATGATCATTACACAGATGCACCTTGTGCTGGGGATAATAAAAGGCCACTCTAAAATGTGCTGTTTTGTCACACAACACAATGCCACAGATGTCTCAAGGTTTGAGGGAGCGTGCAATTGGTATGCTGACTGCAGGAATGTTCACCAGAGCTTTTGCCAGAGAATTTAATGTTAATATATCTACCATAAGCCACCTCCAACGTTGTTTTAGAGAATTTGGCAGTACGTCCAACCGGCCTCACAACCTCTGACCACGTGTAACCACACAAGCCCAGGATCTCCACATCCGGCTTCTTCACCTGCGGGATCGTCTGAGACAGCTGAGGAAACTGTAGGTTTGCACAACTGAAGAATATCTGCACAAGCTGTCAAAAACCATCTCAGAGCTCATCTGAGTTCGGCATTGTAACCAACTTCAGTGGGCAAATGCTACTTTCAATGGCTACTGGCACGCTGGAACACGGTACCGGGCAGTTGGCTGACAGCGAAAATGGCGTCGTGTGGGCGAGCGGTTTGCTGATGTCAACTTTGTGAACAGAGTGCCCCAGAGTTGCGGTGGGGTTATGGTATGGGCAGGTATCAGCTATGGACAAGGAACACAATTGCATTTTATAGCAATTTGAATGCACAGATACAGTACATTCGGAAAGTATTCAGGCCCCTTCCCTTTTTCCACATTTTGTTAGGTTATAGACTAAATCTAAAATGAATTAAATATAAAAAATACTCATCAATCTACACACAATATCCCAGTTTTTTATAAATGTTTGCAAAAAACAGAAATACCTTATTTACACAAGTTTTTTTTTTTAAAGACCCATTGCTATGAGACTCGAAATTGAGCTCAGGTGCATCCTGTTTCCATTGATCATCCTTGAGATGTTTCTCCAACTTGATCGGAGTCCACCTGTGGTAAATTCAATGGATTTGGAAAGGCACACCTGTCTATATAAGGTCCCACGGTTGACAGTGCATGTCAGAGCAAAAACCAAACCATGGCATCAAAGTTATTGTTCGTAGAGCTCCGAGACAGGATTGTGTCAAGGCACAGATCTGGGGAAGGGTACCAAAAAATGTCTGCAGCATTGAAGGTCCCCAAGAACACAGTGGCCTCCATCATTCTCCATCATTCTTCCTAGAGCTGGCCGCCCTGCAATTGGGGGATGGCCTTTGACAGGGAGTTGATCAAGAACCCGATGGTCACTCTGACAGCTCCAGTGTTCCTCTGTGGAGATGGAAGAACCTTCCAGGACAACCATCTCTGCAGCACTCCACCAATCAGGCGTTTATGGTAGAGTGGCCAGACGGAAGCCACTCCTCAGTAAAAGGCACATGACAGCCCGCTTGGAGTTTGCCGAAAGGCACCTAAAGGACTCTCAGTCCATGAGAAACAAGATTCTCTGGTCTGATGAAACCAAGATTGAACTTTGACCTGAATGCAAAGCGTCACGTCTGGAGGAAACCTGCCACCATCTCTACGGTGAAGCATGGTGGTGGCAGCATCATGCTGTGAGGATGTTTATCTGCGTCAGGGACTGGGATACTAGTAAGGATCATGGGAAAGATGAACGGAGCAAAGTACAGAGAGATCCTTGATGAAAACCTGATCCAGAGCTCTCAGGACCTCAGACTGGGATGAAGGTTCACATTCCAACAGGACAACGACCCTAAGCACACAATCAAGACAATGCAGGAGAGGCTTCGGGACAGGTCTCTGAATCTCTGGAGAGACCTGAAAATAGCTGTGCAGCGATGCTCCCCATCCATCCTGGCAGAACTTTGATAGGATCTGCGGAGAAGAATGGGAGAAACTACCCAAATACAGGTGTGCCAAGCTTGTAGCGTCATACCCAAGAAGACTCGAGGCTGTAATCGCTGCCAAAGGTGTTTCAACAAAGTACTGAGTAAAGCGTCTGAATTCTTATGTAAATGTGATCTTTCAGTTTTCAATTTCAATTTCTAAAAACCTGTTTTTGCTTTGTGATTATTGGGTACTGTGTGTAGATTGTTGAAGGGGGAAAAAAACTATTTAATCAATTTTAAAATAAGGCTGTAACGTAACAAAAAAATTGAAAAATGTCAAGGGGTCTGAATACTTTCCGAATGCACTGTATTGTAGGCTACAATATGAGGAGGAAATCATAGTCCTAAACGTGCTTTCCAGTTTCACTGACACGCCCAATGATGTGCAGCTCACTCGCCGGTGATGGTTGATGCTTTCCTGCCAAAAAACGTATCTCGCTCTTTGAAAAACTTCCAAATATTGTTTTACAAAGTTAATAAAATATTTTGTTAGCTTACAGCAGACAGATTAGAGTCTTCTATTTTCAACAGGAGCCATTTGGTTTTCAAGTTGTGTTTTCCCGTGATTGCATTTGAAATATTGCGAAAGGCCTGTTTTGTCTGCATGCTGTTGTTCACTGACAGACTTGCCGCACGTTCCCGACTGTAGGCCGTGCCATGTTATTGGGCTACACACAATCCACAGCTAGTACATTTTTTAAAAAGAAGCTATGTTCTTCTGTGGATAAATGATGGGCATTTTCATGGTGTAGTAGGCTATTCTGAATTATTACATTTCTTTCTGAACAGACAGTAGTTATTCTATAACTTTGGCAAATGTATTTCAATTCATCAGGCGTGCCACATCTCCTCCAGAACCCTTCGCGTGGCTATGATTCTACAAAGAAATAAATGATGAAGTGCAATGCGGGAGAGATTAGTTACAGGCTCATGTCCATCAGAGCAGATAGAGGGAGAGAGATCATAGAAAGTGAATCTCATTCTAGTTCTGTGAGAGATAAAGGCATGCTACTCACACAGCCATGGTCACGCATTGGTCTCAAACATACAGTTGAAGTCGGACGTTTACCTACACTTAGGTTGGAGTAATTAAAACTCGTTTTTCAACCACTCCACAAATTTCTTGTCAACAAACTATAGTTTTGGCAAGTCGGTTAGGACATCTACTTTGTGCATGACACAAGTCATTTTTACAACAATTGTTTACAGACAGATTATTTCACTTATAATTCACTGTATCACAATTCCAGTGGGTCAGATGTTTACATACACTAAGTTGACTGTGCCTTTAAAGAGCTTGGAAAATTCAGTGCCTTTTTACTTGACATCATTGGAAAATCAAAAGAAATCAGCCGAGACCTAAGAATTTTTTTTGTAAACCTCCACCAGTCTGGTTCATCCTTGGGAGCAATTTCCAAACGCCTGACGGTACCAAGTTCATCTGTACAAACAATAGTATGCAAGTATAAACACCATGGGACCACACAGCCGTCATACCGCTCTGGAAGGAGACGCGTTCTGTCTCCTAGAGATGAACGTACTTTGGTGCCTGAAAAGTGCAAAACAATCCCAGAACAACAGCAAAGGACCTTGTGAAGATGCTGGAGGAAACAGGTACAAAAGTATCTATATCCACAGTAAAACGAGTCCTATATCGACATAACCTGAAAGGCCGCTCAGCAAGGAAGTAGCCACTGCTCCAAAACCGCCATAAACAAGCCAAACAGATCGTACTTTTTGGAGAAATGCCCTCTGGTCTGATGAAACAGAAATTGAACTGTTTGGCCATAATGACCATCGATATGTTTGGAGGAAAAAGGGGGAGGCTTGCAAGCCAAAGAAGTGGCAGCATCATGTTCAAATCAGTTCACAGGGTTCAATTCTCGGGCCGACTCTCTTCTCTGTATACATCAATGATGTCGCTCTCGCTGCTGGTGATTCTTTGATCCACCTCTACGCAGACGACACCATTCTGTATACCTCTGGCCCTTCGTTGGACACTGTATTAACTAACCTCCAGATGAGCTTCAATGCCATACAACTCTCCTTCCGTGGCCTCCAACTGCTCTTAAATGCAAATAAAACTAAATGCATGCTCTTCAACCGATCGCTGCCTGCACCTGCACACCCCGTCCAGCATCACTACTCTGGACGGTTCTGACTTAGAATATGTGGACAACTATAAATACCTAGGTGTCTGGTTAGACTGTGAACTCTCCTTCCAGACTCACATTAAACATCTCCAATCCAAAATTAGATCTAGAATCAGCTTCCTATTTTGCAACAAAGCATTCTTCACTCATGCTGCCAAACATACCCTCGTAAAACTGACCACCCTACCGATCCTCGACTTCGGCGATGTCATTTACAAAATAGCCTCCAACACTCTACTCAACAAATTGGATGCAGTCTATCACAGTGCCATCCGTTTTGTCACCAAAGCCCCATATACTACCCACCACTGCGACCTGTATGATCTCGTTGGCTGTCCCTCGCTTCATACTCGTCGCCAGACCCACTGGCTCCAGGTCATCTATAAGTCTCTGCTAGGTAAAGCCCCGCCTTATCTCAGCTCACTGGTCACCATAGCAGCACCCACCCGTAGCACGCACTCCAGCAAGTATATCTCACTGGTCACCCCCAAAGCCAATTCTTCCTTTGTCCGCCTCTCCTTCCAGTTCTCTGCTGCCAATGACTGGAACGAACTGCAAAAATATCTGAAGCTGGAGACTCTTACCTCCCTCACTAGCTTTAAGCACCAGCTGTCAGAGCAGCTCACAGATCACTGCACCTGTACATAGCTCATCTGTAAGTAGCCCATCCAATCTACCTCATCCCCATACTGTATGTATTTATTTATTTATTTACTTATCTTGGTCCTTTGCACCCCAGTATCTCAACTTGCACATTCATCTTCTGCACATGCTACCATTCCAGTGTTTAATTGCTATATTGTAATTACTTTGCCACCATGGCCTATTTCTTGCCTTACCTCTCTTATCCTACCTCATTTGCACATGCTGTATATATATTTTTCTACAGTATTATTGTAACGGATTTCCTCCTCCTCTTCATCCGAAGAGGAGGAGCAAGGATTCGACCAAAATGCAGCGTTGGAATAGGACATAATGAATTTATTTAAACAAGACAAAAACGAACTATACTTGAATAACTAACAAAATAACAAACGACGTAGACAGACCTGGACATGCGAACTTACATGTAACGAAGAACTCACGAACAGGAAAATGACTACACAAAAGAACGAACGTACAAACAAACCGAGACAGTCCCGTGTGGCGCGACAAACACAGACACAGGAGACAACCACCCACAACAATCAATGTGAAAACACCTACCTTAATATGGCTCTCAATCAGAGGAAATGAAAACCACCTGCCTCTAATTGAGAGCCATATCAGGTCACCCTTTAACCAACATAGAAACACATAACATAGACTACCCACCCAAACTCACGCCCTGACCGTCAAACACATACAAAATAACAGAAAACCGGTCAGGAACGTGACATAACCCCCCCCTCAAGGTGCGTACTCCGAACGCACCACCAAAAAGTCTAGGGGAGGGTCTGGGTGGGCGTCTGACCACGGTGGTGGCTCAGGCTCTGGGCGAGGTCCCCACCCCACCATAGTCAATCCCAGCTTACGTCTCCCCCTTAGAATGACCACCCTCATCTTACACCCACTTAATTTAAATGTTAACCTTAAGATAAGGGGCAGCACCGGGACAAGGGGCAGCCCCGGGATAAGGTAGCTCAGGACAGAGATATAGCTCAGGACAGAGAGGTAGGTCAGGATAGAGAGGTAGCTCAGGATAGAGGGGCAACTCCGGACTGAAGGGCAGCTCCGGACAGAGAGACAGCTCTGGACTGAGGGGCAGTTCTGGATAAATGACCGCTCTGGGCTGAGGGGCAGCTCATGACTGGCTGACGGTTCTGGACGCTCATGGCTAGCTGACGGCTCTGGACGCTCATGGCTAGCTGACGGCTCTGGACGCTCATGGCTGGCTGACGGCTCTGGACGCTCATGGCTGGCTGACGGCTCTGGACGCTCATGGCTGGCTGACGGCTCTGGACGCTCATGGCTGGCTGACGGCTCTGGACGCTCATGGCTGGCTGACGGCTCTGGACGCTCATGGCTGGCTGACGGCTCTGGACGCTCATGGCTGGCTGACGGCTCTGGACGCTCATGGCTGGTTGGCGGCTCTGGACGCTCATGGCTGGTTGGCGGCTCTGGCAGATCCTGTCTGGTTGGCGGCTCTGGCAGATCCTGTCTGGTTGGCGGCTCTGGCAGATCCTGTCTGGTTGGCGGCTCTGGCAGATCCTGTCTGATTGGCGGCTCTGGCAGATCCTGTCTGGTTGGCGGCTCTGGCAGATCCTGTCTGGTTGGCGGCTCTGGCAGATCCTGTCTGGTTGGCGGCTCTGGCAGATCCTGTCTGGTTGGCGGCTCTGGCAGATCCTGTCTGGTTGGCGGCTCTGGCAGATCCTGACTGACGAATGGCTCTAGCGGCTCCTGACTGACTAACGGCTCTGACGGCTCGGGACAGACGGGCGGCTCTGACGGCTCGGGACAGACGGGCGGCTCTAATGGCTCGGGACAGACGGATGGCTCAGACGGCACTGGGCAGACGGATGGCTCAGATAGCGCTGGGGAGACGGATGGCTCAGATGGCGCTGGGGAGACGGATGGCTCAGATGGCGCTGGGGAGACGGATGGCTCAGATGGCGCTGGGGAGACGGATGGCTCAGATGGCGCTGGGGAGACGGATGGCTCTGGCCGGATGAGGCGCACTGTAGGCCTGGTGCGTGGTGCCGGAACTGGAGGCACCGGGCTAAGGACACGCACCTTCAGGCTAGTGCGGGGAGCAGGGACAGGGCACACTGACCTCTCGAAGCGCACTATAGGCCTGGTGCGTGGTACCGGCACTGGTGGTACCGGGCTAAGGGCACGCACCTCAGGGCGAGTGCGGGGAGAAGGAACAGTGCGTACAGGGCTCTGGAGACGCACAGGTGGCTTAGTGCGTGGTGCCGGAACTGGAGGCACTGGGCTGGAGACACGCACCATAGGGAGAGTGCGTGGAGGAGGAACAGGGCTCTGGAGACGCACAGGAAGCCTGGTGCGTGGTGTAGGCACTGGTGGTACTGGGCTGGGGCGGGGAGGTGGCGCCGGAAATACCGGACCGTGCAGGCGTACTGGCTCCCTTGAGCATTGAGCCTGCCCAACCTTACCTGGCTGAATGCTCCCCGTCGCCCGACCAGTGCGGGGAGGTGGAATAACCCGCACCGGGCTATGTAGGCGAACCGGGGACACCATGCGTAAGGCTGGTGCCATGTAAGCCGGCCCGAGGAGACGTACTGGTGGCCAGATATGTAGGGCCGGCTTCATGACATCCGGCTCAACGCTCAATCTAGCCCTACCAGTGCGGGGAGGTGGAATAACCAGCACCGGGCTATGCACACGTACAGGAGACACCGTGCGCTCTACTGCGTAACACGGTGTCTGCCCGTACTCCCGCTCTCCACGGTTAGCCTGAGAAGTGGGCGCAGGTCTCCTACCTGCCCTTGGCCCACTACCTCTTAGCCCCCCCCCCCCCCCCAAGAAATTTTTGGGGTTTCTTCACGGGCTTCCGTGCTAGCCGCGTACCTTCATAACTCCGGTCTTGAGCTTGATTCTCCGGCTTCCAGCCACGTCTCCTTGCTGCCTCCTCATACCACCGCTCCTGGGCTCTCGCTGCTTCCATCTCCTCACGAGCGCGGCGATATTCCCCAATATGAGCCCAGTGTCCTTTTCCCTCCAATACTTCTTCCCATGTCCAGGATTCCTGTTTCCTAGGCCACTGCTCGAACTCACGCTGCTTGGTTCTGGTTCGGTGGGTGGTTCTGTAACGGCTTTCCTCTTCCTCTTCATCCGAAGAGGAGGAGCAAGGATTCGACCAAAATGCAGCGTTGGAATAGGACATAATTTATTTATTTAAACAAGACAAAAACGAACTATACTTGAATAACTAACAAAATAACAAACGACGTAGACAGACCTGGACATGCGAACTTACATGTAACGAAGAACTCACGAACAGGAAAATGACTACACAAAAGAACGAACGTACAAACAAACCGAGACAGTCCCGTGTGGCGCGACAAACACAGACACAGGAGACAACCACCCACAACAATCAATGTGAAAACACCTACCTTAATATGGCTCTCAATCAGAGGAAATGAAAACCACCTGCCTCTAATTGAGAGCCATATCAGGTCACCCTTTAACCAACATAGAAACACATAACATAGACTACCCACCCAAACTCACGCCCTGACCGTCAAACACATACAAAATAACAGAAAACCGGTCAGGAACGTGACAATTATTGATTGTATGTTTGTTTATTCCATGTGTAACTCTGTGTTATTGTATGTGTCGAACTGCTTTGCTTTATCTTGGCCAGGTCGCAGTTGCAAATGAGAACTTGTTCTCAACTAGCCTACCTGGTTAAATAAAGGTGAAATAAAAATACTGTGGGGGTGCTTTTCTGCAGGAGGGACTGGTGCACTTCACAAAACAGATGGCATCATGAGGATGGAAAATGATGTGGATATATTGAACTAACATCTCAAGACATCAGTCAGGAAGTTAAAGCTTGGTTGCAAAAAGGGTCTTCCAAATGGATAATGACCACAAGCATACTTCCAAAGTTGTGGCAAAATGGCTTAAGGACAACAAAGTCAAGGTACTGGAGTGGGCATCACAAAGCCCTGACCTCAATCCTATAGAAAATGTGTGAGCAGAACTGAAAAAGCGTGTGCGAGCAAGGAGGCCTACAAACCTGACTCAGTTACACCAGCTCTGTCAGGAGGAATGGGCGAAAATTCACCCAACTTATTGTAGGTAGCTTGTGGAAGGCTACCTGAAACGTTTGACCCAAGTTAAACAATTTAAAGGAAATGCTACCAAATACTAATTGAGTGTATGTAAACTTCTGACACACTGGGAATGTGATGAAAGAAATAAAAGCTGAAATAAATCATTATCTCTACTATTATTCTGACGTTTCACTTTCTTAAAATAAAGTGGTGATCCTATCTGACCTAATACAGGAAATCTTTACTCAGATTAAATGTCAGGAATTGTGAAAAACGGAGTTTAAATGTATTTGGCAAAGATGTATGTAAACTTCCGACTTCAACTGTAGGTGACAATGTTATGCAAACCATAAGCCCGGGGGGGGGGGGGGTGACAATTAACAAAGATGCATTTTTTCATGCCATGAGTGGTACCGGATCCGGATAGATTCCAGAACAAAACAGTCCCAAACAGAGAAGTGCAGGATCCTGTTCCGGCAAGATCCGGCTCAAATTAAGCACTGGGTTTATAGGGCTCGAATTTCTTGGGAAAATGAATATTTTTGTCACGCATCCCGCTTCCTGAGTCTGTTTTTGCCTGTGTTCTGTCCTGGAGTGTTTTTCCGGTGTCCTGGAACGCACCCTGTCTGGTTGCCGGGCGACGTAGCTAGTTGGGAGATCTCTGATTACCCGCACCTGTATCCCATCAGCTATCTGCACACCTGGTCCTGATCATCACCCCTCCACTTCATAAGCACTGACCTGACATCCATTCCCTGCCGGATCGTTAGCCATGAACAGTATGTTGTGCCAGCGTATCAGCCTCCAGTTTGATAGAGTTTGTTTTGTAGTTTTGTACGTCTTGCTTGCCTTGAACTTACCTCCGTTTGTTCTGTCTACAGTCATTCACCCGGAACACTCACCCCATCCCTGCCTGGTCGTCGGTGGCTTCTGTTACTCCCTTGGATCTGCCTATTCACTCCCATCAACTCACCTCCGCTGCCCGCTCCGCCACCTGGATCTTTCTACCTCTACGTTTAAACTTGTAAATAAATACTCACCTTCGTCCTACTCTCCTTGTCCTGGTCTGCTTCTGGGTTCTACTTTAGAAAACCGTGACAATTTTAAGATTGGGATGCCATGAAATAAAATTTTACATACGGTAATAGTCCTCCTTTCTGTAATCTGTTACATCTAAATACATTATCATAATAATTTTCTTCAATGTCTTTATCCGAGACAGAACCATTTAGCCATGTTTTCCGAGAGAACCAGAATGTCTGGACACATGTCCTATACCCAAATGTCAATTGTGTCCATTTTTTTTGTTATCATACTTGGCACATTTAGATGCATTAGCTCAAGCCCCCTACAAGATTTAAAGTCAGATGGGGTATTCCGCTCATTCCCATAAGACCTAACAGGCATACAGTACGGTCATCTGCAGCTATTTGTTGAGTGAGCTGAGACTTTGCCAAGGTCCCTAGCCAACCACGTGAGAGCCGAGCAGACTGAGCATTCGACAGACCTCCCTTAAAGTCGCTGGATGCAGGGGCTGGGGCGGGAACTAGGTGAGCAATGTTGGCAGAGCTCAGTCCACCCGGATGAAGCTCCCTCCAAAGGAGTGGAGCTGCTGCAGTGGACCGGAGTGGCTGCCAATGCTCCATTCTGGGTGTGCACAGGAGGCCTTGGTGTGGCTCCTGTTGCATGGTTGGGGCAGGAGTGTCTCAGGCCTGTCCTGGGGATGGGAGTAGGGAGGGTAACCAAAACTAGCCTGAGAGGGAGGTTGTGGGAGGAATTGAGGAGGGTGGTGTGGAGGGCAGTGTAGCTGGAAAAGCTCCGAACTCAGAATATGAGGGCTGATGATGTGAGTGATCCATGGTGTGGACTGCATCATGTGGTGCACTACCCTCAACAGTGTTTTGGTCTGGTAGAGCTCTAATGTGCAGGGTCTGGTTGTGCTGTGCTGTGATGGGCCGGGTCTGGTTGTGCTGTGATGTGATGGCTCGGGTTTAGTAGAGCTGTGGTGGGCCTGGTCTGGTCGTGCTGTGCTGAGGCGGGCTCGGTCTGGTAACATGGGAGGGAGGTTGTGGGAGGAATTGAATTGAGTGGTGTGGATGTCAGTGTGGCCGGCTGTTCTCCAGTCTCTGTGAGGCACCACCACATGCAGATCTATTGGAGCATCTGATTTGTCTCAGGGAGTTGCTGGCTGGTCTGCTGATCCTGTGGGGTGAGGTGGACTAGCCACCCAGAGAAACATTCTTTAACGTCCTGGCAAAGTGTACATTATCATACAGACAGTCCAGACTAATGGTGGGCCAATTTTACATTTTGCTATTTAGCACAGTCCCAGAAGAGGCTCGCATTTATCCTCTCGATTGTGGCAGGGTGAAAATCTCTCCTCTGAAGCAGGGTGGACATGGACCCTGGCATCTGGGAAGGTGGTAGAGGCCCTCTCCATCACCCTCCTAAGTGATGTGGCCACCTTTTCCTGTTGAGCATGCAAGTCATTGTTTCCAGCATGTAAAATGATAAGGCTTGGTGAGCCAAGCTGGGCCGCAGTCAGAAGCTCCATGGCTCTCTCAGATGGGGGGCACCATTAACACTAGAACTGCTAAAGCAGTAATTTTGACTGCTCTGGATTTTTATTTTTTTATTACTCTTACTCTCATTTAAGTCATGCCCCACACTGTCCTTGACGTTTTTTAAATAAATCTATATAGCACACCGCCATTGTCAGAATCTTAATATCACAAACAGAACTGTAGTTATAACCAGTTTTAGGAAGGCAGGTTTACCCCCATTGCCCCCCCTTCTCCCAACAGTAGGGCCTGCTCTGCTCCTTCTTCAGACAGTTGAAAGTGCAGTGCCCAGCTGATAATCACCCTGACAATTGCCCCTTAATTGAACCTAAACTATACCTAACAAATATAAACACAACATGTAAAGTGTTGGTCCCATGTTTCATGACAGTACATCCAACCAGCCTCACAACCTCAGACCATGTGTAACCACGCCAGCCCAGGACCTCCACATCCGGAGTCTACACCTGTGGGATCGTCAGAAACCAGCCACCCGGACAGTTGATGAAACTGAGGAGTATTTTTGTCTGTATTAAAGCCCTTAAAAAAATAAAATTAAAATAAAGCCCTTTTGTAGGGAAAAAACTAATTCTGATTGGCTAGGCCTTGCCCTCCCAGGCCCACCCCGTGGCTGTGCCCCTGCTCAGTAATGTGAAATCCATAGATTAAGGCCTAATGAATTTATTTCAATTGACTGATTTCCTTACATGAACTGTAACACTGTAACTGTAAGTAAAATCGTTGAAATTGTTGCACGTTGCGTTTATATTCTTGTTCAGTATAACTTCACACAACAGATTCAATAAAGTATGTATAGGATGATGGGGAGAATGGGGGAGTTGATGAGCAGGGGAAGCGAACGATGCATAATGTAATCACGAATTGTGAATAAAGAACAGGCGGCTATTCTATTGTATTGATCCATTCTAATTATAGGCCTAATCTTAAAATGGTATGTTACCTATATCAGTTCACCGAATCAAAGCACTCCTATCAGTCTCCTCTGGCTTACTTGGAGTAGGCTACACAATGAGAGCGGGGTAATTGTACATGCTGAACAGCTTTCAATATCGGGCAGCAGGCGAGAGTGTCGGGGGATGTGGTGATGAGGCTTGTGGTATCTTACCTTGACAAGGGGAGCAATGCAACTTGAACAAAGTGAGACATCTGCACAGCTGCGGAAGAATGACAAGACAACGCGACCAGTGGAGATTTTAGCATGTAAATCTTGGTAGGGCAAACCCATTTTTTTTTTTAGATGCATGCCAGCAAAGCCACTACACAACACATTAATTGCACTATAATGGTGACAAACGGTGCTCACAAACTGTTAGGGCCTACATAAAGCTGTCCCAACACCTTACCACTGCTACACCTGGCTATCAGCGGAGCCTTGTCTGGCAGCTAAACAGTTAATTCAGCCTCATTTAATGCCTTTTTAAAAAACAGCTGATATAGCTGACTTGCTTAAACAAATGTGGTTTATAGTTACAATTGAGATATACAAATTATGCAGTGGTGATTTTAGCATGTAAATCTTGGTGGGGCAAAAAATATATATATTTGGGATGCATGCCAGCAAAGCCACTACACAACACTAAACAATACATTAATATCACTATAATGGTGACAAACGGTGCCCACATACTGTTAGAGCCTATATAAAGCTGTCCCAACAGCAGAGTCCCAACAGCAGTCCCAACACCTTACCACTGCTACACCTGGCTAGCAGTGGAGCCTTGTCGGGCAGCGAAACAGTTCATTCAGCCTCATTTACTGCCTTTAAAAAAAACATAGCTGATATGGCTGAGTTGCTTAAACAAATGTGGTTTCTACTGACAATTGAGATGTACAAACTATAGCATATGGGGGCGACAAGTGGATAAGAGGCAATCCGTAATTTCGTTAGAGACATTAATGAGCGAGATAGGACGGACGTAGTCAATATAACTGTTTGTCCAACACTTTTGAAATGTACAGCGACATAATTCAGAACATGGGCCATTCTTACAGTATTCTCCCTTTACACCAAGTCAGAACCGTAAGATAAATAAAGGGGGCATATTTTTATTTTACCTTTATATAACTAGGCAAGTCAGTTATGAACAAATTCTTATTTTCAATGACAGCCTGGGAAAAGTGGGTTAACTGCCTTGTTCAGGGTGCAGAACGACAGATTTTTACCTTGTCAGCTCCGGGATTCAATCTAGCAACCTTTTGGGTTACTGGTCCAACCCTCTAACCACTATGCTACCTGCAGGCAATGAATATTACAATATTCTATGATTAAATTTCTCTAATAAAGGTTATAGGCTGCATGTGCACCACCAAGTCAGAACAGTAGGCGAAATTAAGAGGGGAAAATAGACCAATGACCTTGAGCCTTCTTGGATGGGCACTGCTAATGTAACTCTATGGCAGCACCCAAAGGGCTTGAATTTTCTAGTTCTACTCTTAGATTTGGTGGTGACGTAGTGTCCCCATGAGTGACACTTTGATTTGTTTAGCACCTTTTTGGTTACTACATGATTCCATATGTGTTATTTCATAGTTTTGATGTCTTCACTATTATTCTACAATGTAGAAAATAGTAAAAAGAAAGAAAAACCCTTGAATGAGTAGGTGTGTCCAAACTTTTGACTGGTACTGTATACTAACTGCAAAATAGCTGGTTATAAAGTGGTGGAATTGTCCTTTAAGTATGTAGTGATATCTGACCACAGTGGGAATTCTGCAAAAACCAACAAGGGAAAACCCACCATCTCCAACCACCACTGGAGAGACCGCTAGGGGTTTACCAAAACCACTTGTAACATGTTGTGGCATGTCAGGCTCAGGCATACTTCTGTGGTCGAATGGATAATGTTTTTCATTGCTGTGAACTGAAACAATTTGTTAAGTCACGTGTACTGTGATATGACAGGAAAATGAGGCCAGAGATGATGCTTGTGCAAGTTGACCTGCTTCTGCTCATCACAGGACCCTCAGTTGCCACTGAAGATCCCCTTCTATTGACCACTGTAGTATGTTTGAAAAGCCACGTTGGTCTAAGTGTTTCAAGTATTTGAGCTAGCAGATGTGGTATGGTGCACACCTCGTAGAGGTTGAAGACGTTTTGGCTGCCTTGAAAACATGAAACTTGAAATCCCCTCCATGGCTGCTGGGAAGTCCACCGTGCTGTTGTTGTCATCATAGTTCAAAAAAATGCTGCACCTGTTAACTTGAGAACTGACAGGGTGACCTGGGTTAACCTCGTTGCATGATTTTGCAAAGAAAAGTCAAGTTCATGTTTACTCCCATGTCATGTGTAAATGCATACATTGGAAACCTTGGAGCATGTTTAAAATAGTACATTGGCTAAATAAGGAGCAGCTACCACTCAGATGTCGCTGTTTTCAAAGATTCCAGTCATCTTTACATTTTCTGTCAAATTTATTGAGACTTTTTAATATTGTTCTTTTCATTATTTATTTTTTATATTAACTTACAGGAGGAGCTCCTATGGCCTCTGCATTTTGCTCCCCATGCTGTTGGAGAGTTGAACCCTGTTCAACACCCAGACTCAGGTCTTTCTACCGTTCCTCTCAGCGCAACAGTTTGCACTTAAGTTCACTGGGTTTAGAAATTATAGCTCAAACGAATGCTGGAAAGAGAAACAAACGTCATTTAGGCAATTCAATGCATAAATTCAATAGGCAACTTGGGCTATTTCAAAAGCACAGTTAGAGTTTATACCTATTTTTACTCTAATTTAGGACTATAGAACACAGTAGCGGTGCGTGGGTAAAATCACCAGGGCAGCCAATCCAGAAAAATAAACATATTACAACCTATGTGTTGTGATAATTGCGTTGTTTGCTCCATAACCTGTTAGTTCATATGCCTCTATAACCTGTTAGTTCATATGCCTTGACACCATGATATATGGGCCTAAAGTCGAGACAATAAGAAGACACAGTGGCAGAATAAATTCAACCATACATTTGTTTCATTACAAAACCGGAGAGCAACATCTGTCCGGTGAAGTCCACAAAACATATTTCATGTAACAAACAGTTACATTACCTACAGCATTGTCAAGCGAGGTAATGTTCCCGACATTTTCAGACTACTAAACAACTATTGATTTCGAGAGTTACTGCAAGTAGCAAAGAAAACAGGAGCTGCCTCCACTGTTCATGCACCATTTCAGCTTCAACATTTCAACATCATCTATGTCACGCCCTGACCTTAGAGAGACTTTTTATGTCTCTATTTGATTTGGTCAGGGTGTGATTTGGGGTGGGCATTCTATGTTTTGTTTTCTATGAGTTTGTGCTTCTATGTTTTGGCCGGGTATGGTTCTCAATCAGGGACAGCTGTCTATCGTTGTCTCTGATTGGGAACCATACTTAGGTAGCCCTTTTTCCCTCCTTTCATTGTGGGTAGTTGTCTTTGTTTGTGGCACTATAGCCCTTCAGCTTCACGGTAGTTTTGTATGGTTTATTGTTTTTGTTGGCGTCCTTTTAAATAAAGGGAAAATGTATGCTCACCACGCTGCGCTTTGGTCCAGTTCTTTCGACGGCCGTGACAATCTAATCATCTATGCTTAGTCTAATACAGTGATAACTAAAAGATAACAAAACAAATTTAGTCCAATCAACATAAGCTAAATATGATGTGGCTGTCCATGGTACGGATGTTGACTCACCCTACTTGTAAAGAAATGCCAATGTCATCCTCCTCTCTTTCATGTTGCCTAAACGGTCTATGACTCTGTCATACAGTACACACTTTTAGTTTTTGTTGTCCTAGGCTACCTGGCAAAAATTCTTGCTCGCTAGCCTAACTTCCTGTCATGGACAACGATACACCAGGCCAGCTAGTTAACATTAGCATACATCCTATGTTGAACTTCCATCCTCTCAGGCCATGGCACAATATATGAATTCATGGTTAGATCAGAATCGCTGTTATAATCATTGGCCAGTATGGAGAATTAAGTAAAACCATAAGTCCAAATCCCTATCTCTAGAGGGACAATTTTAGCTAACTAGCTAGCTAGCCACCGGAGGACAACAGCACAACGAGATGCAACAATTCAAGTTTTTTCCTGTCAATAATGACATTTGGCTTATTATGTAATTGGTCAGAAGCCAAATCCAAACTGGCTTCCCTTGACACTTTTTTTTTTGGTGCGCCAGGACCATTCCCAGCTGAGCTCACTCAGTTTAGCTAAATACTGATTGGCTATTATTTTTTAAATTATTATCAATGGAGGCCAAATGCTGGCTGGATCCCCTTGCATTCTATGCTACGGGCGGTAACAATGTCATGCTCTTTCTGACCAGACGGTATCAGATAGATACGCTACACATACAGAGACAGAGGGTTTCGCTCGCTCGGATGCTTTAACCGGAGAGATACAGCCTCTCGCAAATTGAAGGACGTGTGAAACACAGAGAGACGAAATATACATTATTTTGTATTTTCTTGGTCAGTTTTTGGGTGAAGCCTGGCTTCCATTGGCCTCCATGAATACAAGCAACTGGTCGAACGTGTTTTAACCCTCAGCTGCTGCTGGGGAATGAATGGCATAAATCAGGGGTGTCAAACATGCATATATACAGTATATACAGTTGCAGCCAAATAAACTCGGCAAAAAAAGAAACGTCCCTTTTTTAGGACCCTGTCTTTCAAAGATAATTCATAACAATCAACATAACTTCACAGATCTTCATTGTAAAGGGTTTAAACACTGTTTCCCATGCTTGTTCAAAGAACCATAAACAATTAATGAACATGCACCTGTGGAACGGTCGTTAAGACACTAACAGCTTACAGACGGTAGGCAATTAAGGTCACAGTTATGAAAACTTAGGACACTAAAGAGGCCTTTCTACTGACTCTGAAAAACACCAAAAGAAAGATTCCCAGGGTCTCTGCTCATCTGCGTGAACATGCCTTAGGCATGCTGCAAGGAGGCATAAGGACTGCAGATGTGGCCAGGGCAATAAATTGCAATGTCCGTACTGTGAGATGCCTAAGACAGCACTACAGGGAGACAGGACAGACAGCTGATCGTCCTGACAGTGGCAGACCACGTGTAACAACACCTGCACAGGATCGGTACATCCGAACATCACACCTGCGGGACAGGTACAGGATGGCAACAACAACTGCCCGAGTTACACCAGGAACGCACAATCCCTCCATCAGTGCTCAGACTGGTCGGGGTGACTTGTAAGGATCCGATGGCGAGTGAGTAATCCCCCTCTACCATCAGTCCTATTAGCCAACGTCCAATCATTGGATAATAAAATGGATGAGCTCCGATCAAGACTATCCTACCAAGGGGACATTAAAAACTGTAATATCTTATGTTTCATCAGCAAGACAGAACAGCTGCCTCCGGTAAGACAAGGGCTGGCGGTCTGGGTCTATTTGTAACTAACAGCTGGTGCTCAAATTCTCGAGGTTTTCCTCGCCTGAGGTAGAGTATCTCATAATAAGCTGTAGACCACACTATTTACAAAGAGATTTTTCATCTATATATATTTCGTAGCTGTTTATTTACCACCGTAAACCAATGCTGGCACTAAGACAGCACTCAAAGAGCTGTATAAGGCCATAAGCAAACAAGAAAAATGCTCGTCCAGGGGCGGCGCTCCTAGTGGCCGGGGACATTAATGCAGGGAAACTTAAATCCGTTTTACCTCATTTCTACCAGCATGTTAAATGTGCAACCAGAGGGAAAAAAACTCTAGACCACCTTTACTCCACAGACAGAGACGTGTACAAAGCTCTCCCTCGCCCTTCATTTGGCAAACCTTACCTTAACTCTATCCTCCTGATTCCTGCTTTCAAGCTAAAATGTAAGCAGGAAGTACCAGTGACTCGCTCAATAAGGAAGTGGTCAGATGACGCAGATGCTAAGCTACAGGACTGTTTTGCTACCACAGACTGGAATATGTTCTGGGATTCATCCGATGGCAATGAGGAGTACACCACATCAGTCACTGGCTTCATCAATAAGTGCATCGATGATGTCGTCCCCACAGTGACCAAACGTACCCCAACCAGAAGCCATGGATTACAGACAACATCCGCACTGAGCTAAAGGGTAGAGCTGCCGCTTTCAAGGATTGGGACTCGAACCCGGATGCTTATAAGAAATCCCGCTATGCCCTCAGATGAACCATCAAACAGGCAAAGTGTCAATACAGGACTAAGATTGAATTGTACTACACCGGTTCCGGCGCTCGTCGGATTTGGCAAGGCTTACAAACTATTATAGACACAAGCCTCTAGATGAGATAAATAACTTCCATGCTCGCTTTGAGGAAAGAAACACGGAAGCATGCATGAGAACATCAGCTGCTACAAACGACTGTGTGGTCACAGTAAGTAAGACCTTTAAACAGGTCAACATTCACAAAGCTCCAGGGCCAGACGGATTACCAGGATGTGTACTCTGAGCATGCGCTGACCAACTGGCAAGTGTCTTCACTGACATTTTTAACCTGTCCCTGACCGAGTCTGTAATACCAACATGCTTCAAGCAGACCACCATATTCCCTGTGCCCAAGAACACCAAGGTAACCTGCCTAAACGACTACCGACCCGTAGGACTCACGTCTGTAGCCATGAAGTGCATTGAAAGGCTGGTCATGGCTCACATCAACACCATTATTTCAGAAACCATAGACCCAATTTGCATACCGCCCCAACAGATCCACAGATGATGCAATCTCTATTGCACTCCACACTGCCCTTTCACACCTGGACAAAAGGAACACCTACGTGACTACAGCTCAGTGTTCAACACCATAGTGCCCTCAAAGTATATCAATAAGCTAAGGACCCTGGGACTAAACACCTCCCTCTGGAACTGGATCCCGGACTTCCTGACAGGCTGCCCCCAGGTGGTAAGGGTAGGTAACAACACATCTGCCATAATGATCCTCAACACGGGGCCCCTCAGGGGTGTGTGCTCAGTCCCCTCCTGTACTCCCTGTTCACCTATGACTGCATGGCCAAGCACGAATCCAACACCATCATTAAGTTTTCCGACAACATAACAGTGGTAGGCCTGATCACCGACAACGATGAGACAGCCTATAAGGAGGAGGTCAGAAACCTGGCAGTGTGGTGCCAGGATAACAACCTCTCTCTCAACGTGATCAAGATAAAGGAGCTGATTGTGGACAAGAAAAGGAGGACCGAGCACGCCCCCATTCTCATCAACGGGGCTGTAGTGGAGCAGGTTGAGAGCTTCCTTGGTGTCCACATCCCCAACAAACTACCATTGTCCAAGCACACCAAGACAGTCATGAAGAGGGAACGACAAAGCCTATTCCCCCTCAGGAAACTGAAAAGATTTGGCATGGGTCCTCAGATCCTCAACAAGTTCTACAGCTGCGCCATCGAGAGCATCCTGACTGGTTGCATCACCGCCTGGTATGGCAACTGCTCAGCCTCCAACCGCAAGGCACTACAGAGGGTAGTGTGTATGGCCCAGTACATCACTGGGGCCAAGCTTCCTGCCATCCAGGACCTCTATACCAGGCGGTGTCAGAGGAAGGCCCAAAAAATTGCCAGACTCCAGCCACCCTAGTCAAGGACTGTTCTCTCTGTTCTCTCTGCTACCGCACAGTAAGCAGTACCGGAGTGCCGGTACCTGTACCAGTAAGCAGTACCTGTAACACTACGGACCCCACCCGTTTACCTCTCAACGGTTTCACGCCCTCTTGAACTCTCTCTTCAAAGTTCTTTTCAACTTTCCCTCAGAGTACCGGAGTGCCAAGTCTATGTCCTGTTCATAACAGCTTCTACCTCCAAGCCGTTAGATTCCTGAACAGCTAGTCAAATGGCTACCTGGACTATTTGCATTGCACCCCCCCCCCCACACACACACACACACTGCTGCTACTTTCTGTTTATTATCCATGCATAGTCACTTTACCTCTATCTTCATGTACATATTACCTCAATTACCTGGACTAACTGGTTCCCCCACACATTGACTCTGTACCGGTACCCCCTGTATATAGCCTCGCTACTGTTATTTTATTGTTGCTCCTTAATTATTTGCGCAACGCTGTCATCAAGGGAAAGGGTGGCTACTTTGAAGAATCTCAAATAAAAAATATATTTTGATTTGTTTTACACTTTTTTGGTTACTACATTATTCCATATTTGTTATTTCATAGTTTTGATGTCTTCACTATTATTCTACAATGTAGAAAATAGTAAAAAATAAATTAAAACCCTTGAATGTATAGGTGTGTCCAGACACAAGAAATAAAATATATTTTAAGTGCGACACTCCAGACCTCAGTGAGGACCGAATGTGTTTGCAGGGGAACATTTATGGACACCCCTGGCCTAAATTGTCTTTGTTATTCAAATGGACTCAAAATAATCATTGTCAGAACACAAATACAGTATTAGTTATTTAATATTCTCACATTCAATGAAATGTTTTTGATAAAATACAAATACAAAAAGCAACAGTAATTTCATTACCTTTTCAAGCGATTTAATCTCATTGTGAGATACTTAATTTTGATATAATAAAATGCATAGTTTGGCGTATAGCTTTGAGAGCTAACAATGTTAAATATATAGTATACAAACATACAAATAGGTTCATGTGAATAAATAAAGAAATATTAAAACGTCAATGATAAACTGCATGGATGTCTTTTTTACACTAGGTGGCACCAAGGCAGCTTTCTTGTGGGAATTAAATAATTATTTAGCTCTTGAGTAGGATAACACCATTTCATAAATAAATATTAAATAAATATTATTATTAAATATAATTATAACTTAATCAATATGATCATTTCTCTGTCTGTATTTCTTACTTTTGTTTTTCTTTTGAGGGGCAGTCCACGGGTACATGTGATATGAAATTATATATGATTTGATATAAATATTGTACCTGTAACCCCCCCAACAAAATAATGACAAAACAAATATAATCTTGGCCACAAAAATAAAATAACAAATGACATAGAATAGTAGGATGGCCAGAATGGCCATAGCCATGTCTCTGATGTGTTCACAGAGTAGTGTCTTCTACACATTCCCATGTCACGGTTTGTTCCAGTCATATCCTCACACCAGTCTATTCATAGCCTGAAAATCATATTTTTGTAGTTAGCACACTGCACACTACCACCATTTTCTCTCATTGAAGTGTAGATTGTTGTTAAAAGTCTGACTTATTCATAATAACCTGTTACCTTTTGAAGAAGAGATTCCAACTGTTGTACAAATTCCCTGCTGTCCTTCATTGGGTAGGAATCACATCCTTGGCAGACTTTGTTCTGAGGGAATAAAGGAACACCGAAAATGTTAACATAGTTGGCCCACACAATTTAACTTTTAAAAGTTAAAATACAAATTTCAAGTTACTCTTAGATTTGGACTGAACATAGGCCTAGTAAAGTAACTACTACCCCTAACTTACTTTCCACATTCCCTCACATAATTCTTATGTGATTATGTTTAATAATGATAACGCTATTAATGTCATTTGGAAAATAATGGCAAGGCTCACCTCTCTCTCCTCCTGACTGCAGGAGTCCACACCTCTAAACTAAAACCAGAACAAAGCAACATGTTAATATTTTACCACAATCTTGCTATGTACATTTCTAAACATTAAGAACACCGGTGCTTGACCATGACATAGACTGATCAGGTGACTCGAGATGAACACTATGATCCCTTATTGATGTAACAAGTTAAATAAGGATTTTTAAGCCTTGAGAAAATTGTGACATGGATTGTGTATGTGTGCCATTCAGAGGGTGAATGGGCAAGACAAGACTTAAGTGTCTTTGAACAGGGTATGGTAGTAGGTGCCAGGCGCACCGGTTTGTGTCACGAACTGCAACGCTGCTGGGTTTTTCACGCTCAACAGTTTCCCATGTGTATCAAGAATGGTCCAGCACCCAAAGGACACCCAACCAAATTCACACAACTGTGGGAAGCATTGGAGTCAAATGGGCCAGCATCCCTGTGGAACGCTTTCGACACCTTGTAGAGTCCAGTCCATGCCCGCATGAATTGTGAATTGAAGCTGTTCTGAGGGCAAACGGAGGGGGGTGCAACTCAATATTAGGAAGGTGTTAATGTTTTGTTCAACTCAGTGTACATTATTCTTGTTTTCTGAAGTGACTCACAGTCAGTGGGCTGAGGTTTTTGATAACTTTACGCTGCAATTTCTTTAGTTTGGCGTTGAGACGAGGTACCATCTTCTGGAAGCACTCCAAGGCAGATAGGAAACAGCACTCCTGTAAAAAGCAAAATGACACACTAAATGATGGATGTTGGATAAAACAAGACTGCTTATTTTCCACTAATGAAACAAGTTGAGGCAAATCATTTGAATGTCTTTTGATACTTTTTTACACACACATCAAAACGTTGTAATGTGGAATGAGAACCACTGGAAAGAGCTGCTGTATAGTAAATTAACCCACATACTATCTTCAAGATGAGTTAGACATTTGACACACTTCTACATTTGAGCATATTTCATTAACCTGAACCTCAACCAGAATATATACAATATTTTCCAGTTCATACCAGCCAAATGTATTCTATTGAGCCACATACAACACCTGATTCCCATATAATAACATGAGCCGCTCTCAAGTATGATACTCCTCTCAGAGACATAGTTAAGTTGTAGTAATTTTAATTACAATTTATATAACTTTTTAAAAAACATTTTAGTAATTTAGCAGATGCTCTTATCCAGAGTGACTTGCAGGACCAATTAGGGTGCCTTGCTCAAGGGCACATCGACAGATTTTTCACCTAGTCGGCTCTGGGATTCGAACCAGCAACTATTTGGTTACTGGCCCAACGCACTTAACCGCTAGGCTACCCTCCACCCTATACTGATGGTCTTATCATTTCCTATAAAACTGTGACTCACAAGTCATATTCTGTTTATCAGAGTAAGACTTTCTCATTCTACACACTAGCACGTCCAAACTCCGACAAAGCCAAAGCGATCAAGAAACAATGTTTCCACCAACGTATCTCATACAGAAACATGTCTTTCCCAGCTTCACTGAGATTAAGTAGACATTTTCACTGTTTTAACTTGCTGCCTGTTTCCAGTTTCCCCACTTTGGCTGGGCGTTTCACAGAATAGATAGAAAATAGCTCTCTCTTTGACATGAAAACACATTTTCCAGGTTGAGGCTTTCGTTTGTCTCTACCATTAGGCAATGATATTTTCCCCATGCTGTGGGCCTCAAACTCTTGAGTTGTCAAACAATAACTGACCAACGTTAGTTAGACAGCTAGTGTAAAAACGAGAGCATGGCAACCTTTGATCAAGCGTTCACCCGTGGAATATTGGTAACAGACTGGTTCCATGGTATACTAATGAATTATTTGGTCCAGTTTAGGACAACCATGTTCAACTAACTTCAAGATATAGTCAAACATTTTCTAAAGCAGTAGCACAGTTTGTCTCTCGGGTAAAAGCCACAGAGACGTGAGTGCGATTACTCATCACATTTCTCCTAAATGTGCACAAGTAACTCCAAGAGACATGGAGATCACTCTCACATTGACTCATTCATGCACAGAACTCTGACAAAAACACATGCCAAACTGGATTGACTGTTAGTGCAACTGAAAAATAGCTGAAAGAAATACTGATCTCTTATCAAGTGGATGTTTTCTTAAGTTACATCCATAGTGTTGTTTTTTGGACGAAAGAGTGATTCTGACGAGTGTGTGTCCCTCTACTCGCTACAATCATCTTATGTTAACACTGTAAATGTACTCCACCTACTAAGATAAAACAAACATTTGTAATTAGGTAGACTGTCCATTAAAGTAATTGTCCAGTGTTTCCAGATTTCTATGAAATATGACCTATAATTAATTACAATGAGTGAAATAGTTTTCCTTCCCCCCCTTTTTTTAATTAGGTATGCTAAAAGCAGTTTTTCTGTGTTGGAATGGTGGTGAGTGTATACATGTCATTACAAATATTCATGTGAGTAGATCGCTGGTTGGCCAGCTAACAACATTATTTGGGTATGAGTTAGTAGAATATGAACTTTTAAAAGTGACATTTTCACCAGACGGTTACTTTAATACCGTCAGTTAGTTTATTTGGTTAAGTTTCAAGTAATTCACATATTGTCAAATCAATCGGCCCTACCCATGCTAGTAATTTACCTGAAACTATTTCTAGTTCAACAAATTCATTTTGCGTAAAAATAAGTAATACTGTGCACCTTTCCTTTCTTTAATGACAAAAGGATTACTGAACATATTAATACAAATTAGACTATATGAAACTAAGTATTTACTAATTATTGGTGATATAAACAATTAACTATACACATCATTTATGCAACTCTATTACAAATGTAATTGCTTTATACTATTGATGATTATAATTTTTACCATAAGATCATTATTTCTTGACCTCACAAGACCACATTCGCCGGCTATAGAACTAGCGTGCTACATTATGCGATATACAGTACAGTAGGTGTGAGAGCAAGACTAATAGCAATCACAATAACAGAGGTCATTCCTTGTCTGCGAGTTTTCTGACAATGTTTTGCTTGTAAAGTAAATAAGGTATAGTAGATTTTCTTGAGAAAAAGGGCTTACCTCTATATCCAGGGTAGGAGTGTTCAACTTCACGCCGTTGTGCTGCAAGAACACCAAAAAACAGAGGTGTTGGTACTGAGGTTGCATCTTATACATATCAACCCCCCAAAAATAGAGGGGTGAGAAATTGTGGTAATACTTTCTATGAACCATTTACAGCCTTTATAAATGTAAAAAGGCAATAGATGCATTCCATCACACAGTTAGTATAATGCATAATAAAACGTGCTATGATCATTAGTAAAAGCTCATGGTTTCTTGCAAGAATCCATGAAATACATAAGTGCTGACAACGCATAAGCTTCGAGAAAAGGTGTTCGATAAATTGCAGATTGACCTACCTCCACACTTTTGTTCAGATGTCTTAACTCCTTTAGTACTTCAGTCAGCTTCATTATTCTCTCGACCTTGTCTACATTCGCCAAAACACAACAGGTGATGGCTAGGAGGCAACAAACAAGCAGCTTCATCCTTTCTTAACCTGCTTTAACGATGGCACAAATTACCCAAAGGATGCTGTTCAAAACGTTTACTGGTAATGTGGACAGGTGTTTAACTTACCTATATATTTGTCCATCAGGACACAGGAAAACCACATTTGAGAGATTGGAAAACTGCTGAAAGTATGAATGAATGAGTAATGACTTTTTCTTTTCCACTGGCCACTACGTGAGCTCAGAGTTGTGCATGCGTGGGGCGTAGGGATGCAAGTGCGTGAACGAAAACATACTTTCTGCACACAAGGCAGGAAACTACAGAGCACCGTTAGTTCACATTTTCACTTTGAATCAGAGGACCTATAGCTGGCTATACAGTATGTATCATTGGTGACAACCTGAACGTACAAAACATTATGAACACCTGCACTTTCCTTGACTAACCAGGTGAATCCAGGTGAAAGCTATGAAACCTTATTGATGTCACTTTTTAAATCCACTTCAATCAGTGTAGATGAAGTGGAAGGGACAGGTTAAAGAGGGATTTTGAAGCCTTGAGACAATTGAGACATGGATTGTGTATGTGTGCCATTCAGAGGGTGAAAGGGCGAGACATAAAATTGAAGTGCCTTTGAAGGGAGTATGGTAGTAGGTGCCAGGCGCACCGGTTTATGTCAAGAACTGAAACGCTGCTAGATTTTTTTTATGCTCAAGTTTTTGGTGTTTATCAAGAATGGTCCACCACCCAAAGGACATTCAGCCAACTTCGACACAACTGTGGGAAGCATTGGAGTCAACAAGGGCCAGCATCCCTGTGGAACGCTTTTGACGCCTTGTAGAGATGCCCTGACAGATTGAGGCTGTTCTGAGGGGAAAAGGAGGGGTGGGGGGGTGCAACTCAATATTAGGAAGGTGTCCTTAATGTTTTGTACACTCAGTGTATCTACAGACACACCAAAGAGATATTTGTGTGTGTTTGTGTGTGTGTGTGTGTGTGTGTGTGTGTGTGTGTGTGTGTGTGTGTGTGTGTGTGTGTGTGTGTGTGTGTGTGTGTGTGTGTGTGTGTGTGTGTGTGGTTGGCTTCCTACACGAACATAACCTGTAAGAACAACAGGAAATTCTTTGAAGGACTACAGCAATGACAGTACAAAGGCCAAGGGCACTTCGCAATATTTCCTTCTTCTGGGAGGATATCCTTTTGCACCAAAACAGAAAGGAAGCCTTGAAACCGAATTCCGGTGACTCCCACCTGAAACCTATCCCGAGACTGAGGCCGGCTGTTTATTACTCCTGAAACCTAATTCAAATTAAACTTATATGAATTCAGTTTCTGTCCTTATAGTATTGCTCATTTTGGGAATTGTACAATATTTGTGAATTTTGGGAAATTCTGCATCAGTCTCAAACAAACAATTGAATAGGTACCAGTCAAAACTGGAGACAGAGCTTTGCAGGAGACTGTTGATTTCAATTAAAGACAGTGGGTGTGGGTGATGGGGATGGGTGTGTAACGTCCGTCGTTAAATGAAGACCAAGGTGCAGCGTGGTAGGCGTACATTTTTTTTCATTTTAAATGTTCCACCAAAAACAATAAACAACTCAACGAACGTAAAGCTAGGAGTGCAACACCTGCAACAAACAAAGACAAGATCCCACAACAGAAGGTGGGAAAAAGGGCTGCCTAAGTATGATCCCCAATCAGAGACGATAGACAGCTGCCTCTGATTGGGAACCATACTCGGCCAACAAAGAAATATAAACATAGATTTCCCACCCTAGTCACACCCTGACCTACCAAATAGAGAATTTAAAGGATCTCTAAGGTCAGGGCGTGACAGTGTGTGGGTGATGTTACCAGTGTGTGTAGGTCCCTAGCTAAAGTTCAGCAGCAACAATATTTTTGCTATGTATTGTTGTGTGTAATGATTGCATCTTTAGGTTGGTGTGTGGGTCGCTGAATCATAGACTCACTAGTCAATGAAGATGAATAGCAAGTAATGAAAGTAGTCTTAAAACATCTGCGGTGGCTGAGTGTATGGCAAAACTGTGATCATAATCTATTTATGGCACTTAACTCATACATTTGAAATGGAACAAATACACAGAGTATACAAAACATTAGGAACACCTGCTCTTTCCATGACATAGACTGACCAGGTGAAATCCAGGTGAAAAGCTATGATCTGTTATTGATGTCACTTGTTAGATCCACTTCAATCGGTGTAGATGAAGGAGAGGAGACAGGTTAAAGAAGGATTTATAAGCCTAGAGACAATTGAGACATGGACTGTGTATTTGTGCCATTCAGAGGGAGAATGTGCGAGACAAAATATTTAAGTGCCTTTGAACAGGGTATGGTAGTAGGTGCCAGGCGCACCGGTTTAAGTGTGTCAAGAATTGCAAAGCTGCTGGGGTTCCCCCGCTCAACAGTTTCCCGTGTGTATCAAGAATGGTCCACCACTCAAAGGACATCCAGCCAACTTGACACAACTGTGGGAAGCATTGGAGTCAACATACAGTAGGCCAGCATCCCTGTGGAACGCTTTTGACACCTTGTAGAGTCCATGCCCCGACGAATTGAGGCTGTTCTGAGGGCTTAAAGGGGTGCAACTTGTCTGGTCACAAATCATACCTTTTCATTTGATAATCAAAATGGGAAAAGTATTTTTAATTAACACTATTTGCCATTATCTTAGCGCTCCTTTTAACACTTCACGTGTTCTTTTTAACCTCTGTGTCATCTTATTTAATTATTTTATTCCAAACAGTGTCATAATAATTCCCTGTTGGGGGGGAATCCTCCCCATGATTTCATTTGATATAACCTCTCGTGTTAGTCAGACAGGAAGCAGTGTAGTGTCCAAGTGTACTTAACCCAGTTTCTGCAGCGTCAGCATTCTTAGTTTACCAAAGGAGTTCCATCCTCTCACGGAGCGGAAGCTATACTACTGGCTGCTATCTTGAGAGGAGGAAGTGAGCTTGTGACAGATTAGAGAGAACCCCTCCTTCTCTGTCTCCCTGGTCATTGTTTCAGCATAAAGGAAATAGTGGGTGGGGACTGTGCCTACGAGCTGTGAAGCAACAAACACTAGTACTACACATAGTGACACCGTATAGGGGAAAGGCCCTCACGAGCCTCCCTTATCATCCTGCGGTAAGGTGTATCTCTGTGGAACTGGCTATTCCATTACTAAAGGAGTCTGAGAGTTGGTTATGACACATGGAAGGGATTTGTGTCCTCAGGTAGATATGAGACGAATCAGAACTTTCCTTGTCCAGTCATATACCAATACGACCTGGTGTGATAGTGTGGGATATGCCTGTGCGAGCCATTTGGCATTGAGTAAAGGTGGGTGTCGGGGAGAACTCTGTCACTCTGAAATCAGAAAGGGAGAGTTGTTTGGCTAAATTACAGCCGTACAGATATTGTTCCTTAACTGTGATAATGAACTAAATAATGATCTACTTTTATTTTGTAACATTTTATTTTCTGATTGTTTATTGAACGTGAACTATCAAAATTAGGGGCTTAGTATACAGTGCATTCGGAAAGTATTCCGACCCCTTTACTTTTTCCACATTTTGTTACGTTACAGCCTTATTGTAAAATGTATTTTAAAAATCCTTATCAAGCTATATACACCATAATGACAAAGCGAAAACAGGTTTTTTGAATTTTTTTGTAAATGTATAAAACTTAAAAAAACAGAAATAGCTTATTTACATAAGTATTCAGACCCTTTGCTATGAGACTCGAATTTGAGCTCAGGTGCATCCTGTTTCCATTGATCATCCTTGAGATGTTTCTACAACTTGATTGGAGTCCACCTGTGGTAATTTCAATTGATTGCACATGATTTGGAAAGGCGCACACCTGTCTATATAAGGCCCCACAGTTGACAAGTCATGTCAGAGCAAAAACCAAGCCACGAGGTCGAAGGAATTGTCGTAGAGTCCGAGACAGGAAGCCGGAAGCCACTCCTCAGTAAAATGCACGACAGCCTGCTTGGAGTTTGCCGAAAGGCACCTAAAGACTCTCAGACCATAAGAAACTAAATTCTCTGGTCTGATGAAACCAAGATTGAACTCTTTGGCCTGAATGCCAAGCGTCACGTCTGGAGGAAACCTGGCACCATCCCTACTACGGTGAAGCATGGTGGTGGCAGCATCATTCTGTGGGGATGTTTTTCAGTGGCAGGGACTTTGAGACTAGAGCAAAGTACAGAGAAATATCCTTGATGAAAACCTGCTCCAGAGTGCTCAGGACCTCAGACTGGGGCGAAGGTTGACCTTCCAACATGACAACGACCCTAAGCACACAGCCAAAACAATGCAGGAGTGACTTTGGGACAAGTGTCTGAATGTCATTGTGGCCCAACCAGAGCCTATATTTGAACCCGATCGAACATCTCTGGAGAGACCTGAAAATAGCTGTGCAGTGATGCTCCCCATCTAACCTGACAGAGCTTGAGAGGATCTGCAGAGAAGAATGGGCACCCCAAATACAGGTCTGCTAAGCTTGTAGCGTCCTATCCAAGAAGACTCGAGGCTATAATCGCTGCCAAAGATGCTTCAACAAAGTACTGAGTATAGGGTCTGAATACTTATGTAAATGTGATATTTACATTTTAAATTTGTACTGTTTTTGCTTTGTCATTATGGGGTATTGTGTATAGATTGGTGAGGAAAAACATATATTCAATCAATTTCATAATAAGGCCGTAACGTATCAAAATGTGGGAAAAGTCAAGGGGTCTGAATACTTTACGAATGCACTGTACCCTTTTTTTCACAAGAATACCGAAAGAATACCATCATGTCTGTGTATTGACAAATGACAAATTAATTCAAAATACAACTGTATGGTTCTTTCTCCAGGGATAACATGTTTTGTCATCTGTTATTATCAGGTGCTTTTCTGTAATCTGCTGGGGACTACAGATGGAAATGAGCGGTTAGCTAAATCTGGTTCAACGCATAATATCTCTCTGAGACTTATGTTTTAGTTGTATACAATTTTATCCCTGAAGGGAGGGTATAAAATAAGTGACCTGCTACTGAGAAATATTATGTACCACTTTCTTGACAATCAACCCTTTGATGGTAAAATAATTGTAAATGTTATTTATTATTTGAGCTTTATATCAACTAAAGTTTATGGTAGATTTAAGCAACCTTAAACAGAATACAATCTAACAGCTAAAATCAAACTGTGGAATTCACTGCAATTCTTTATTTTTTTTATGTATATCGGTTGCATTGGATAATCATATCATCATTGGACGAGGACAGGCTGTTTCATTATGTTATAAATAATGATCATTCATGAAATACAAAACACTCAATTGTGACAGATACTCTGTACACCCACTTACAGTGTTGATATTTCCAACACTGCGGTCTCCTCGCTGTAGAGTGTTAATGAGCATTTCCGGAGGGGCTGACGATAACGCTCAACACACTGGGCATGTAGCCAAGTTGATTGTTCAAGATTGTTTATTTGTTTCTTTTGTTATGAATATTCTGAAAAGAGAAAATTGTCACAGTTTGAAACATATGGTTAAATTAAATAACAGGACTATGCAATCTGGAACAATTACATTTACATTTTTTACATTTTAGTCATTTAGCAGACGCTCTTATCCAGAGCGACTTACAGTAGAGTTCATACATTTTATTACATTTACATACTGAGACAAGGATATCCCTACCGGCCAAACCCTCCCTAACCCGGACGACGCTATGCCAATTGTGCGTCGCCCCACGGACCTGGGTTGGTTAAAGGTGGTGTACCTGCTTTTAGGATGATTCAAAATGAGAAAACAGAACAACAAATTGACAATAATACGGTAAGTATACATGCAGGAAGAAGAAATGCCGTGGGTGGGGGATCGCCTCTGTTGGTCCTCCACATCAAAAGGAAGCCATTGATTCAACCTATTGTTGTAACAATGCCAACCTGTTACTGTAAAATTTAACTCAGTAACATACATTTATTGACATAATAGGCACATATGAGTTCCCCCAAAAAGGTTATCAAGATGAAGGCATGCTTGACTGAGATCAAATCTAAAAGGCAAACATATCGAAAATATTTTTGTTATTGACCTGAAACAAATTGTATTACTTTCAATAAGTAGGAGTAACACATTCTACTCCAGCCTACTTTGTTTGATCACATATTGTTGTTATTTTCCTTTATGCTCAACAGTGTCAACTTCTTTTGACCCTAAACTGAACATTCATAAATTACACGTATAGAATATTTGTGATGATTTGTGATATTATAAAAAATATTATATGAACATATGTGTTCTTACATTTTTTTATGCTTCCCTTTACTTACTGTAATCTGATTTTTCTTATGTTTTATTGTGAAAGGAAAGGGTGAAATTCACACGGTTTAAACAACAACATCCATAAGAAATCCATCATGGGAGACTCTTTTTTAAAGATGGATCATGTTGTATGTTTTAATTCTGTAATGTATTGATTGTTGCTGCCTTCTTGGCCAGGTCTCAATGGGATTTTTCCTGGTTAAATAAAGGTTAAATAAAATATTAATGAAACATGATACTTTGATACACCTTTATTGATTAAAGATTCATATTAATAAAATATTTCATAATTGTTCAACCTCTTGCAAAAGTGGTTTGATAAACACCTCAAACTACACTGAATTCTACCACTTTACAATTCCAAATCTGTTTCTAAATACTTTAATTCAGCAATTGTAATATATTCCGAATAACGATAAATCTCCAATGTCTTAATACAGAGCTTGATTAAAATCACCTGGTGCCCTTCAAGAATGTCACATTCAGTACTTTCTATTCAAAAGACTTCATTCAGCTACTCTAGGAGGTTCAAATAAAGATGTACATACCATTAAGGTAATCAACCTTCGTAAACCTCAACCAAGACCAATGTGATCTCTTTCACTTTAACTTATGCTTAGACCACTGATTAAATAATGGCACCTTCTAAATAGTCATAAGAATGACACATACTTGACCTTTGGAGTCAACGGTTACCATCTTTAACAAGTAAAGATGAAAGGGCATTAAGAGCTTTGGTAATTGGTCGATTTATGGGAATAGAGCAAAAGCAGCCTGGGTGTGGGAGTATTTCAACAAATGAAGACAAGTTTTCTGAACAGATCTTCAACCACAAGAATAGGGGAATAACACTCAATGGGGGGCTGAATTCAACCAGTCTTGTGTATCGACAGTACAATGGTTCTCGTCAGGGGCGTTAAAAGGCTGCCTTCAAGATGTTTACCGTCTAATACTAGCTATTAGGCCTATATTTCCATTTATCCACTAACTAGACATTATTATGGGATAACAACAAGATATGGCTGAGGCCATGGTGACTGTTCACTAAACACTAAACAGTGATGTTTCCTTTCTCAATCTCACTTTGGTCAAGTTGAGAAAGTGGACTGACTAATTTGACTCATGGACCTATTCTCAAAATGTGATATTCTCTGCTGGTTTGTTATACACTTAGGTTACTTGATTAATACACATCTGTAATTACAAACATAATTAGATCCTAGGTACATTTCCTAAGACATACTACAGTGCCTCAGAAAGTATTCATACCCCTCAACTTATTCCACATTTTGTTGTTTCAAAATAGATTTAAAAAACATTTTCTCTCACCCATCTACACACAATACCCCATAACGACAAAGTGAAAACGTGTTTTTAGAAATGTTTGCAAATTTATTAAATAGTCAATACTTTGTAGAAGCATATTTGGCAGTGATTACAGCTGTGAGTCTTTCTGGATAAGTCTCAAAGAGTTTTCCACACCCATTATTATTTTCTAAATTATTCACACTCTGTCAAATTGGTTGTTCATCATTGATAGACAGCCACAGCCATTGTCAGGTCTTACCATAGATGTTCAAGTAGATTTAAGTCAAAACTGTAACTACGCCACTCAGAAACATTCACATTCTTCTTGGTAAGCAACTCCAGTGTAGATTGGCCTAGTTCTTTAGGTTATTGTCCTGCTGAAAGGTGAATCCATCTCCCAGTGTCTAGTGTAAAGCAGACTGAACCAGGTTTTACTCTTTTGCTTGTGCTTAGCTCCATTCGGTTTCTTTTTTATCCTGGAAAACTCCTTAACGATTACAAGCATACCCATAACATGATGCAGCCACCACTATGCTTGAAAATATGGAGAGTGGTACACAGTAATGTGTTGTATTGGATTTTCCCCAAACATAACACTGTATTCAGGACAAATAAATGTATTCCTTTGCCACATTTTTTGCAGTATAACTTTAGTGCCTTGTGGCAAAGGATGATTCCAAATCAGGATGCATGTTTTTGAATATTTGTATTCTGTACAGACTGCGTTCTTTTCACTCTGTCAGTTAGGTTAGTATTGTGGAGTAACTACAATTTTGTTGATCCATCCTTAGTTTTCTCATATCACAGCCATTAAACTCTGTAAATATTTTAAAGTCACCATTGGCCTCAGATTGAAATCCCTGAGCCGTTCCTTGCTCTCCGACAACTGAGTTAGGAAGGACGCCTGTATCTTTGTAGTGACTGGGTGTATTGCTACACCATCCAAAGTGTAATTAATAATTACAACACCATCCAAAGTGTAATTAATAATTACAACATGCTCTAAGGGATATTCAATGTCGTTTTTTATATATATATTATTTGCAAGGCATTGGAAAACCTCCCTGGTCTTTGTGGTTGAATCTGTGTTGGAAATTCACGGCTCGACTGAGGGACCTTACAGAAATTGTATGTGTGGAGTACAGAGATGAGGTAGTCATTACAAAAATCTTGTCAAACACTATTATTGCACACAGAGTGAGTCCATGCAACTTATTATGTGACTTGTTAAGAAAATGTTTACTTTAGGCTTGTCATAAATTATTTGATTACTTTTTGACTCAAGACATTTAAGCTTTATCTTAATTCATTAATAAAAATGTCAAAATACATAATTTGACACTTTGACATTATGGGCTATTGTGTGCAGGCCAGGGACCCCAAAAAATCTAATGTATGTAATGTAAATGTAATAAATATTATATTTAGGCTGTAACACAACAAAACTTGGGAAAAGGGATGTGAATACTTTCTGAAGGCACTGGATGTTTACTAATGCAATAACATGTTAGAAGCTTGAGGCACATTTAATATAAATTGCTTCCATTCATGTTTTCCATCTGATTCTCTCTGAATCAGGTTATCAGAACTTTGACGATAAGAAGCATCGTCAAAATAATACAGTTGTACGAGGCTCGGAAAAATACGTCAGCATTATATCCTGTTTATTAGGGCAGAGCAGAATGGTACATTTTCTTAGACTCCTACGTGTCATGCTTTATCTGAGTGCCTGATCATCTCATCTCTCGTCTCTGTGTTACCATACTTGTATTCATGTCATTCAAACTTTGTTGTCCATGTTTCGGTTTTAATACTACCGTCGTGTTTTTGGCTTGAATGTTTACATAAGTCAAAAGGCCAAGACCCTGTAAATGTTCAAGTCATGGTGATGTTATGCGGTCAATACACGAGGAAGCAGGATGGCAGTCTGCCATTGGCAGAATAAGCCAGATCAAATGAATTATGGTTACTGACTCACCAAGTGATCACTTTTACTGACAGTTAGTCATCTTAAATTCAACCCAGTCATTTCTTATACCGTGCATTGAGTTATCCGAGAGTGACTTAGTCATAACTAATTCAGCCAGTCTTAGCATATGTTCATCCAATTTCTTGGATTCAGAGCAGTGAGTTTGTCTCTAGATAAGGCGAAGGGTATAATCAAAATATATTTGGATGATCGAACTGTTACACTGAGCTTGAGAAAAAGGCAAAATCATGTAAGTCTAAGTCAAGACAATTATAGCTGCACTTCATTTTATGTGTCACAAGAGGGAACTAAATAGCCATACAGTAATGTTAGGTGCAAGGGTGTTTGAATAAACTTGATAATTTCACTTCCATGGTAAATAGGAGACATTAACTTAGATAAAAGCTATGATTTAATTGAAAAAGTCTAGATACATTTGAAATTATTAAATATGTTTTATTTTTTCTCAAATATCATACAATCGGTGTATTGAGCTGTTAAAATAATTTACAACCCATATGAAAAAAGCCACTATATCATAAAGTACCCTTAAAAGAATCAAAGACATATAAGTGAGAGCGTTCCAGCAGTGGAAAATAAACGTTGGGAAACATAAGACATTCAATATAGACTTGTCTTTTTCATTATCCTTAGAAACTCCTGCTCGTTGATCTCTCCATCTCCATCTCGGTCTGCTTCGTCAATCATTTCCTTTGAAAGATACATTGTTTTAACAGTAGGATTGCTGCATTGAATATGTTTAGGAGGTGAAACGGAAGATCAACAAGTTACAAGTTAGGATATAACATACCTGCAATTCCTCATCTGTCAGGTTTTCGCCTAGCTCCTTGGCAACTCTCTTTAGATTTTTGAAGGAGATTTTGCCCGTGCCGTCATCATCAAATAAGCGGAAAGCCTTCAGAATTTCTTCTTTTGAGTCTTTTTCACTCTAACAAAAAAAAAAGAATAAAAATCTAATGAACTCTATCAAGATCATGTAGGAGAGACCAAGTCCAACCAAAGATCTGCAAAAGATTTCATCTCTTCTCGACTAAAAGAAATACATACCATTTTCTGTGTCATCATACAGAGAAAGTCATTAAAATCAATGGTCCCAGAGCCCTCCTTGTCAATGTCTGCAATCATCTTCTTGATCTCTTCTTTCTTTGGTTCAAAGCCAAGGGCACGCATGGCAACCTGGAGCAGCAGAAATAAATGAATTGGTTATATTCAATAAAAGAAAGAAAAACGTTTTCACAAAAAAATGAAGCATACTCTGAACCAGTAGATGGCATTATGGTGACTAGTTGAGTGTGCTGTTCATATTGGTATAGCCTACCTTGAGTTCCTTCACGTCAATTGTGCCCGACCCATCTGTATCAAACAAGTCAAAGGCCTCTCTGATCTCCTGCTTTTGGTCCTCTGTCAAGTCTGGTTTAGGACCTGCCTTTTTCCTCTGGTTGGAAGTGGTGTTGGGTTTTCTGTAGCCTGAAGCCTGTAACATAACAACAAGCCGACAGTTTAACTTTGTAAAGCTGAACATGAGACAAACATGAACTAGAATCACTATTACCTCCACAGTTCATTGTAGATGGCTAGCTGTTGTTATACCCTAGCTGTAGATAAGGTGCAGGTCCTGAAATTAGTCTAGTGGTAACTGGTCAGATTTAGCCAACACCGTTTATTCATAGCAGATTTAGCTTGATGCACTGTTTACAGCATTTATGAAGTGCATATACATTTCCATTAATAAAATATATGTTAGCTACCTATTTAGCTAAATGCCCTGTGGCTGGTCAAAATGTATGGATGGTTCGTTTTGGGCCCTGCTCAGTGAGATGTAACACATTCTTCTTCCTAGCTAAAACTGAAGATAGCGCATGGAGCAGGGGGACATTTTTGATTTTTGATTTAACCTTTATTTAATTAGGCAAGTCAGTTAAGAACAAAATCTTATTTACAATGACGGCCTACACCGGCCAAACCCGGACGACGCTGGGCCAATTGTGCTCCGCCCTATGGGACTCCCAATCATGACCGGTTGTGATACAGCCTGGAAATCAGCCATTGTAATCCTTGGGTGGGCCGCCTTAGCGTTTTTTCGGGTCGCCTAAATTCAAACGGTGTAAATATACAGTACCAGTCAAAGGTTTGGACACACCTACTCATTTTTCTTTATTTTTTATTATTTTCTTCATTGTAGAATAATAGTGAAGACATCAAAACTATGAAATAACATATATGGAATCATGTAGTATTTTGTAGTGTTAAACAAATCAAAATATATTTGAGATTTTTCAAAGTAGCCACCCTTTGCCTTGATGACAGCTTTGCCTACTCTTGGCATTCTCTCAACCAGCTTCACCTGGAATGCTTTTCCAACAGTCTTGGAGTTCGCACCTATGCTGAGCACTTGTTAGCTGCTTTTCCCTCCCTCTGTGGTCCAACTTATCCCAAACCATCTCAATTAGGTTGAGGTCGGGTGATTGTGGAGGCCAGGTCATCTGATGCAGCCCTCCATCACTCTCCTTTCTCAAATAGCCCTTACACAGCCTAGGTCATTGTCCTGTTGAAAAACTAATGATAGTCCTACTAAGCGCAAACCAGATGGGATGTCTTCACTATTATTCTACAATGTAGAAAATAGTACATATGAAGAAAATCCCTGGAATGAGTAGGTGTGTCCAAACTTTTGACTGGTATTGTATATAATTAATTGTATACATTTTCGAGAGGGAAAAACGCTTTAAGTGTAAACCTATACAACTAAAACCAGATAACGTATGCAGAAAAGATAATGGACCTATATATCTTTTTATTATATAATCTTTGAGAACTAATAATTACCAAAAAAAAGCTTGACAGTCAGGGAGAATTACAAATTCCAAAACAATACATTTAGCAGTATTAATTTTTGTTATTATGTTTAAGCAAACGAACACGGCATTATCCATGGCAGAATACGTCAAATTGCAGGAAATTTGCTTTAACAATGCAACACTGTCTCTCAGCTGCATGGCAAAATGTGTAGCATTGCAGGAAATTAGCTTTAAAAAAAGCTCCATGGAGAAATTGGCTTTAAAATGCTACAATTTCTCTACAGAGCACCAAGATGGGGGGGCTCTAAAATGTTCTCTAAAATGTAGCCGCGCCAAAGGCCGACCCCACACATTGCCACGCCCCCTACCACACCCACCACCTAAGCCCCTTTTTGATCCAGAAATTAACCTGGAAATATCAAGGAATGAATACCATGACCTAGCCCAAGTCAATGAAGCTAACACAATATAAGTCAACTTAGATACATAGAAAAGTTAAGCAAGCAGAAACATCGTAGCTGGGTCATTCCACCAATTAGGTGCCTTTTGAGTAGTGTAACTTTGTGAAAAAAACTTTCACCTAATTTTAACATTCTGTCACAAAGAGCACATGTTCAACTTAATAAAAAACATATTTCCCATCTCAGTAGGTTAAATTTAAAAAATACTATATATTTTTTGTATGGTCATTAGCAAAGTATACATGATCCCAATTTTAGGGCAATTTGAATACCGGAAAAATGTATTGTGCTGATTTATTGGAACATTGAACCATATCGTGCGCCATAGTTTTAAAACTCAGTGGATAGAGTTTAAACAATTATGTCATATCTGAATTCTGCAATCCTTATGCACGTCTGCCATTGAATGCAAGCTCACCCCCAAAAATATTTGTGGAAACATTGACCAGATCAGTTTTCCACCATGAAACACCAGATTTTTTATTTTTTTTAACCAGTAGAACCACCTCACCTGCTTTTACACCATGATTTGACTATTAGATGTTCAATGTTTCTCGAGGAAAAATATATTTAAAAGGGAATAGTTTCACCATATTAAAAGGAGAGTTCAGTTCATGTAGCTGGGTTGACCTCAAAATGAGGGACAGGTTAAAAAAAAAATACAATTAATCACATTAAATGAATAATAATCTTCAAAAATTACTCTGTCAAAGCAAAAAATTACTTTACAACGATGGTGTAAACTTGGAGAAATGCTGGGGTTAAGAGTGTTAAAATCGTACTTGAAGTCAGAGGATGCACAGAGTGACATATCAAAAAGCTGAATTTTGGTACTTCTTTAGCAAGTCTTTCTTCAATCAGATGTATTGAATTTTCCATGTGGTCTACCATCATAATTAAAGGGCACTACATTTAATATAGAATTCAATATGTGCACAATTTCTAAATAAAATATCAAAGCGACGCAAAAGGTACTCATTTCGTGGAACGACCCAGCTAAACCCTGTGAATGTGATCTTGAAAAGCTACAGCTATATTCCAGCTACGTCCGCTAGCTAGACAGATGAGTTTCTAGCTAACGTTAGTAACTTAGCGAAAGTAGCTGTTTACTAAGATAGGTACTGTAGCTAGGTAACGAGCTAACGTTAGCTACCTTGAAATCCATCTAGCTAGCTCAACTGAAAAAATATGAAACTGACTAGAAAGCTATAGACATTAGTTAGTAAAGCAGAGTTTACATACCATCTCGAAATATCAACCCTGCCACGAACAAAATAGATGTATTGCAACTTGAATTCAACAAGGTAAAGCTAGAACAGTATCAGGCGGCAGGTAAACAAAGGTTGCCTGAAACTACAGTAGGAGAGTATTTTAAATTACAAGGGAACAGTCCAATAGAAAATGAGTAAATCTTCACGAAAATACGGAATGGCTTGCCTTGACCAATAGTGGAGTACGTGGGTGGAACATAAGTGCTGGCCAGTTCGTATGGCTCTTTTCCTGTCTCCTAGCAACAAACGTGCAAACTGGCGTTTGTTTGCGCACGCGCTCACACATAACTGGAACAGAGCGTGAGCTGCCCGGGACTGCTGAATACAAACAAGTTGTTAGAAAACATTTCATCGTTGTGTCGTGCAATTATTTGCGATTTGCAAATTCATATCATCTTCCATTGAATGTAAGTTTCCCTTCAATATACATTATCTGATGTTTTAGTGCAGCAGAACCCGATTTTCATGCGAATATTCTAAAATCCACATAAAAACAATATGCGCATTTTCCCAACAGAGATGTTTATATCAAATCGACGTCTAATAACAGTCTGCGTGATGATGTGGTGCAAATATAAATAACTTTTACGGTTAAATTCCCATGTACTGAATAAAAAAGTTAAACGGGTTTCCATTGTATTTTCAACACCAAGAAGATGTTGCATTATAAGCGAATACGTTATTGTATCACGTGCCCTCTAGCCAACAGCTCACAGATAAAATACGGGTATACATGATGAGAGAGATTTACATTTATTTGTCAAACGGCAGCCAAGCATCGATCATCACCACATAAGACCCTCGATATTTATTGGAAAGGAGCATCAAGTTCATCACAGTGCAGTTTCACTACCCTGTGAAGTTCATCATCATTTATTTAATCTAGCCTAATAAACTGCATGCTTTCCCGAGTCATAGTGGGAAGACCAAACAATATCATCATGTGACTCCAAGTTCACTTTCATATGATGGTTATTATATCAATATTTGCACTTAAAGGCATTTCCACCGACATTTCTTGCATAATTAATTTTAGACACAAAAAGATCCCACCATGTCTAGCGTATTTTGTTTTCTCGACATTTGGAAAGTTTACCAACAAATTTACTGTTTCCATCAGGCCTGTCTTCAAATGTTTTTATCAGACATGTACTTTACTTGCATAAAAAGGTTGGATGGAAACCTGTTTTATGATACTAATTCTTGGTATACAGTCTGAACAAAACTGCAAAAACTTGAAAAGTTTCCTTACTAGCCAAAATATTTAATAAAATTACATTATCTGTATGGTTGGTGCTTCAGCTGGTTGAATTAAGAGCCTAAATATCCACAGCAATGTACTTCCATCTTTTACAAGTGCCAAACACATCTTGATTGCCACACACAGTGACCCGCGTTTTAAAGACGGGTTTAATAACACTTTCCTGTGGATATTTTGGCTAAAATATTGACCAGTTGAAGAACCAACCCCACAGCCAATCGGCAGAGTAAGTAAAACAATTATTGTATTCAACATTCATGACAGACGAGATGTTTAGGGTTTTGTTTGATGTCAATGTGTGTGACTATGCTGTACACAATGGAACGCTTCGCCACATTCAGGACTAGCTAGCTACTAGACAACTACACTGCAGAACTAGCTACACCAAAGGTATTCATTGCTGTAGCTCTCACTGTATTTTGACAGAATGAATTATCCTTCTGGTAAATAGTTTGGACAGGTGTTCTATTTTCCCCCAGAATTACCCTAACATCAAAATCCAATCTTACTGGTATTACAGGAAATGGGAATTACAGTAATTAATCAGAGACTTCATAATGGACTGCAGCAGCTCACAGGTTTGGCGGCTGTCACACATTCCTTTTTGGGCCCCAATAAAACATTTTTTTAAGACGAGTCAACAGGCGAGTCGTCCTTGGTGTGCACATGTTTCCACGTCAAGGAGCTCTTAAACCTGACCTGCTTCATAGGTCATCTGGCCAATGAGACAATCCAAGCTCACCAGAAGGTCTTCCACTCAGGCACAGGATGCCTGCTGTTTCTGGCTGGCGTCTGGAGCAAGGCTGCTCTCTGGATAGACCTGAAAATAGCTGTGCAGCAGCGCTCCCCATCCAACCTGGCAGAGCTTGAGAATATCTGCAGAGAAGAATGGGAGAAACTCCCCAAATACAGTGATATTTCTGTTTTTTATTTTGAATGAATTTGCACAAGTTTAAATTTGCTTTGTCATTATGGGGTATTATGTGTAGATTGATGAGGAAAAAATGATGTAATCTGATGTAATTCATTTTAGAACAAGGCTGTCACGTAATAAAATGTGTAAAAAGTCAAGGGGTCTGAATACTTTCCGAATCTACTGTATGTTGGGACGTCTGCAGGTCAAACAGTGTGTCGATTGAAGATGTTAGAGCGGTTGCTTCTTATAGTGGCACATCAGTATTTCAGGGTTCTCCATACACAGTGTTACAGAAACCTGTCGCGGTCCCTTCACCTTTGTCCAGTCATAGAATAGTGATAAGCTCTAGCCATGGGGCCTTCGACAACAAGTCTTCCCTTGTTCATCACATGAAAGAGCAGAGGTGGCAAGTTGTTCTCATTTATAGAGATCTCTGTGAAAAATACCACCATCTTGGTTTCAATAATAAAACTGACATCAGCCATAAGACTGACAAGTTGGACTTGAACAGTCTCAGCAAAGAAGATGATTGGCAAAAGAAAGTTTTAACAACTCTGTTGAAAAACAATGTGAATCTAGTTTTGGTCAATGGTGAGGCAAGTGAAAGACTAACCCAGCGCTGCTTAAGACACTATACTTGTGGAGACAAAATGGCGCCGTGGAGACAAAATGGCGCCGTAGAGAGAACACTGTGTTTCAGCGAGCTCCCGTGGCATTTGTAAATTTATATTTTTACATTAATCTCCTAGCTTGAAAAAGTGGTAGAATTGGCTAAATAAGTTATCCTACAATGAGTCTTGACGGATATTTCTCAAAAATCTCTGACAACATGCCCAACAGAACTACTAAGAACTCGACCAAAACCACCATCCCTGTAGATGTGCAGGAGGAGCTAGCTAACGTTAGCGAAGCTAACACCATTGCGGATCCAGGCACAATGGACCTGGTGATTCAAAAGATGACGGATAACATTACTAAAGTGATCAATGTTAAGATAAGAACGGTCTTGGAAGCAATAGCAGGCCATTCAGCTGAACTACAGAGGGTTGTCAAAGGTGTTGATGAGGCGGAAGGAAGAATTGCTACAGTGGAAACTTCAACTACATCTATGGACACTAAGATAAAAGCACTTGAGAAACAGGTGCGTGAAATGGCGGAGCACATTGACGACTTGGATAATCGAGGACGCAGACGCAATATTCGTGTTGTGGGACTCCCGGAAAATTCTGAAGGGACAGGTTCAGTATTTTTTTTTTAGGAATGGATCCCTGACTACCTACAAATGGACACTAAGGCTGGTCGTGTGAAGCTGGACAGAGCCCATCGCTCTCAAGCACCGATACCCGGTCCCAACCAGCACCCATAGCCAGTGGTTATAAAGTTCCACAACTTCACCGACAAGCAGCGCGTCATGGATGCGGCTAGAAACATCGGTTCTGACGGTAGTCAACGTATAGGTCCAAAGGTCTCCTTCTTCAATGATCATTCCACAGCGGTTGTGCGAAGACGCAAAGGGTTTGATGAGGCGAAGGCTCGACTCAAGAGAATGAAGATGGACTACGCACTGCTGTACCCGGCCACATTGAAGATTATGGTCAACGGATCGCCTAAAAAACTCTACACACCTGAAGAGGCTGCTGCGTTTATTGACTCTCTCGGGTAAATAACTTTAAGCTGCACCTCTGCAGCATTGGATAACTTTTTTTTATTTGAATCTGATCATGAAACAGTGGTGTGAGTTCTCACGTACTCCGGTTCAGTAATATTCGTATCTTTATTATTTTTCTTGCTAAAGTAACTGCCGCTATAGCTCAGGCTGAGATATGTGTGAATCTATATTGGTGCCCAGGCTTGGTTTTAGGTGGAAGAGCCTCAATCTTCTTCTATTGATTTTCATTTCCATATATATAAAGGATGAGGCTATTGAGTGGCATTGCGGACTTAAGAGTCTACATTGGAAAGTTGAAATCCCCTGCATGTTAGCTAGTGGGAAAACCCCCTTTTGGATCTTTACATGTTTAATTTTTGTGTTTAGTATAGTTCGAGTTCAGGGTTCATATCGTTTGTTTATGCTCGGTGAGATAGAAGAGAGTTCAACACATGGAAAAAGGTACCACCCCACTTTTACAATAAGATTCAGTCTGGATATTGAATGGTCAAAGTGCAATGGCAGGTAACAGACTGCGTGTATGTACATGGAACATTAGAGGGAGCCATAACCCCATTAAAAGGAAGAAGGTACTGTCTTTTTTGATAAAATAAAATATTGATATTGCCCTGTTGCAAGAAACTCATTTGGATGATAAGGAGCATCTGAAATTACAACAAGGGGGGTTTGGTCAAGTGTTTTTCTCATCATCTACATCCAGAAGTAGAGGTGTAGCAATTCTTGTGAAAAAGAACTTACCACTTAAGGTCTTGAATTGTGTGAAAGATACATTTGGTCGCTTTGTTATAATTAATGGTACTTTACAAGGGCAGAACATTTCCATAATGAATATTTACTTCCCCCCTTCCCACCCCCCTGATTTCCTCACTAAGGTATTTCTAGACTTTTCAGAATTAAACTCAGACACTGCAGTGGTTGGAGGAGATTTTAATTGTTTGTTGAACCCCCTTATTGATAAGTTTCCCAGTGGTATAGCTTCACTCTCTCCTCAAGCTAAGTCACTTAAAGCTATTTGTGATGATCTGGGGTATGCTGATGTTTGGAGAACTTTTCATCCCTCTAACAGAGAGTTCACTTTTTTCTCTGCACCTCATGGATGTCAGACTAGAATAGATTACTTTTTTATGCCCAGGACGTCTTTGCAGTCTGTTTTATCCGCTAGGATAGGAAGCATAGTCATATCTGATCATGCAGAGGTGATCCTGGACATAAAACTCAACGGGGCATTCAATCTGTCAAGACATTGGAGGTTGAATACAACCATCCTTAAAGACCATACATTCACATCATATTTTATTACAGGGTTTAAAGCATTTTTCCTCTATTAACTCTCAATCAACAGATAACCCCTCGCTCCTTTGGGAAACCTGTAAAGCGTACGCCAGGGGTCTGATTATGTCATACACAGCCACTAAGAGGTGGAAAAAGCGTGAAAAGCAAAAAACGTTACAGGGTGAATTAGGAACTAAAGAGAAGGACTATATTAAAACTCCCACTCCTGCCCTATTAAAGGAAATATCAGTCCTTAGATCAACGTTGGACTCTCCTAACACAGGACGCTGAAAATAAAATTAGATGTGTCAGGCAAAAGCTATATGAACATGGCGATAAGCCAGGAAAGTACTTGGCGTACCTAGCTAAAAAGAGAGCTGACTCAAAGTCAATTGCTACTATTACTGATTCTGATGACAATCATTTATATGAAAATAAATTGATAAATTACTAATTTAAGAAATTTTATGCAAATCTTTATGCCTCAGAACTGCCAAATGATGCACCCAAATTAATGGAGAACTTATTTTCTAAGATTGAGCTCCCTACTATCTCCGAAGAACAGAGGTCTCTCCTTAATGCCCCTATTACAGAGGAAGAGATAATGTTCGCAATTAAGAATCTGCAAAATGGTAAGGCCCCAGGACCAGACGGGTTTTGTAGTGAGTTCTATAAAGAGTTCCATGGCCTGATCCTTGAGCCATTGCGTGATATGTTTAACCACTCATTTTCAAATGACCAGCTCCCTCAAACGCTGAGAGAAGCCAATTCTCAAAAAGGGAAAAGGTCCAGAGTCTTGTTCCTCGTACAGACCAATTTCCCTTCTGAATGTGGATAGAAAATTGCTTTCTAAAATACTTCCACTAATTGTGAAAGGAGACCAAACTGGCTTCATTAAGGGCCGTAAGTCATGCAACAATGTAAGGCGGCTTCTTAATGTAATTCAAGCCTACCAACAAAGTGCTATGGATGGTCTTGTGCTCTCCCTA